>NC_142940.1:1980238-1995238 GCF_046866305.1 Octopus bimaculoides
AATAGCGTTGCAGGAAGTGCAGCGTAGAGCACAGGTGGCGTCGATAATGCGAAAATAGAATTGTAATACAAATAAATATGGTAAAGTTGAATCAGCAGAGGTGAGTATGTAGATAACCTTAAAGCTATTGGTAAATGCAGCTGTGTTTATTCGACAGAAAAGAGGAAGAGAGAAAAGTTCCACTAGTTTTCTATCTGCATAGCTAAACGTTTCAGCAGTTTTAGAGAGGAAGAAGATAAAAAGTAGCATAAAGTAAATTTAAATAGGTAGACTGCACAGAGTTTTGCTGAATAATGCAAAGACAAATGAAATCTTTTAAGAGATTGTTTGACAATAAAGAGATTCTTTTTGTTATTTTTAGCGACGGTGAAACCTCGGTACGGTCGTTCGACTTGTAAGAAGTAACAGCGAAATCACTCTCAAATCAGACGCTAGCGTTTTAAGAAGTTGAAGAGTTTTGCATTGGTTAATGTTCACATTGATATACTGTGTTTGAGTAAAAGACGAGATGATCATGGTTGGAATAGCTTTGATAATAGCTTTATTCAATTGGAGATGACATCGAGCAAAGCACGAAAAGAAAGCAGTTGACAATATACATAGAGGGATAAGTAGTTAGACAGATAAATGAATAAATAGATCGACAAATAAATAAATGTATGGAGAGTTAGGTAGCTAAGTACTTAGATAAGGAGAGAGGTGATTTGAGTTATTGTCTGTGGGTGTCAGGTGTGCTTAGGTTGGAACATTTAACCGTTTTTCTTCAGCTAGTCTCCATGCCCATGAAGTGTTTACACGTCAAAAGTCTGGCAGATAAAATAAAGCGTAACTGGCCAGGAGAAACCGATGCATGTCCACGATGTCTCGCAGTGGCTTGGATTTACTTTCAAGGACATTTTATTGCATTTCTTATACAATCTCACCACGAATTTCCGTGGAATCTGTTCTCTTGGTTTTGATATTTTTCGTAAGATATGTAATGTGTAGATTCTAATATTTTATTAGAATGTAACTGTATAGAATATGATTGTGTATAAACCGTGGTTGTTGGTGGAGTCTTGCTACGCCTCCTGGTGGTGAGTGTCGGTTTGTTGACGCATTGAATGTGCTGCGTTGGTTAAACAGGGTTCTGTTGATTATATGTTATGTTGATTGAGTTACTTTATACGGTGAAGGCGCGTAACTTAATTGTTAGGAGATATTCGACTCACAGCCGTAAGGTCATGAATTCGATATCCCTTGAGCAAGATACTTTATTTCACGTTACTCCTTCACTCAGCTGGCAAAAGTGAGCAATACCTGTATTTAAAAGGGCCAGCCTTGTCACATTCTGTGTCACGCTGAAGTGCCCCGAGAACTATGTTAATGGTAGGTGTCTGTGGAGAGGTCAACCTTTTGCACGTTAATTTCTTAATCTGGCTGTTCCGTTAATCGGAGCAACTGGAACGCTCGTCGTCGTAAACGACGGATACCCAGTATAATATTTCACTGAATGAGAATTGTATAACAAAAGGGTGTATAACTTCTGTAGATATTTACTCTACTAATAATGCTATCAAATTGAAGGTGCATTGCGTTTGATGCAGGTTGTACACAAGAGGCCTTTTTAAAGTCAAGCAGATTTGCAAGCCAAAGTGTGGTTCCATTTTACTCTTGTGATCAAGGGTTGGTTATTTGGATTGGTTTCATTTTAATATCCAACATCTTGCTCACTTGCATTTCAAAATACTTGATTAGATTGTCGACTTACGAATAGTCTTCAGGTTATATTTTTACAATGGAGTCAGATGTCTACCAATGTTTGGACATTTTCGATTTTGCTCTTGACAATTACACCTCAACGGTTCATCTCGAACTATTCAACACTCTTACAGGCAAGACACAAATTAATGTAGCCACATCATTATCATATACTGTATTTAATAGAAGCTACCAGAAGTTTTACCCAGTACGGAAAATAGATTCATATCACACACACACACACACACACACGCGCACACACACACACACACACACACACACACACACACACACACACACACACGCTCACATACACATTCACTATGACGATTTCGACTGAAGAAATTTTAAGAGGTCTCCACCGAGATTTGAATTGACGACCAATATAGGAGAATCTAATTGCTCAAATGCATTGGAATCGTTGCTCTGCGATTCCAGTCATCTGCGTCCTTCTGCTATCATAATTAATATTAAGTACAATATGCACAATATGTCCCGTTCGGTGACATAAAAATTAATTTTAATTTCATTAGATTCTTTTCTATTTGTATAGATTTCATATCTGTATATATATTATATATTTATATATCCGTGTGACAGATTGATGTAAATTCTGTATTGAATTTCAATCTTGGAAAGGAGAGAGAAGCCCAAGCCATAATTTACTACCAGTATTGGTCTAGTTACAGTATAGCACAGATCTCAGAACAATGAAATTAATTAAACAAGATTAATTAACCAATGCAATAAGTGTTCTTTAACATTACGCTAACATGATCTTAATGTGGTCAGCTAAAACTGACCTAACTTCTATATTAAAATGTCAGCAGCAGTGGTAAGATAATCATTATAGACTCCAAGAATGAATTATGCAATGACCGAATTATGACCGTTCCTTCTCCATTAATGCCACATACCCATTCATCATAGTAATAAGCAACATCATTGCTACCACGATCTTTTGTTGCAGCAGCTATAATATCAAGCATAGGCAGACATGAACCCGTTAATCTGAGGAGAGGGAGAGTTAGTTGACCTCTGTACTTCACTGGTATTTTGATTCATAGACCCTAGAAGGATGAAAATAGTTGTTTGCCGCAGGGTTTGATGAGAAAGACATGAAAATAAGTGGAGAGGAAACGCACAAACAACTAGAATGCATTTCTAAATTGTATAAGAGGGAACAGTCGACGGAATATATCCAAGTGCAGGACTGGTACTTACTTGATGGACCTCATCGACGAAATACAAAATTCATGGTTCATATGGGTATAATTAAAAGTTTCAAATATTTAAAACCTTGCCTTATTGATACTGCTGATTTATCTTCTACTCTTATGTAAATAAAATCGTATATAGCACAAGTAGAAAGATATACTTTTCAACGAGTAAATACTGATGGAGCAGAATATATTGGATAAAATCATTACAGAGCAGAAGAATATGTCAGCAACCAGCCATGTTCTATCAATATTTACACGTTGAAAAGTGTCTTTCTAATTGTGCTACAATACATTTCAGCGTTTCAAAAACAAACTAATGTTTGTTTACATATGACGTAAAATCGTATTTTTATTTTAATGCTATCTATTTTATTTTAATTGTATATATCTCCAATGCTTTTAAGTTCGCAGGTGAATTTGCTTTGCTCGGTGCAATTGGAAAATGGATATTTTTAAGTGAAAATACACAACAAGCAAAACAAATATATTTCATAATAATAATTCAAAATACTTTAAAGATATTTGTTTGAAGCGATTAAAGATGATCCCATTGCAAAAATATTTAAAGCTAAATCTTTATAATCAGTCAGCATTTATTATGAGTTCTGTTGTAATACCTAATACAAGATTTAGCTGAAGCTGCATTCTTGGAAATAATGGCTGTTAAATCCTTCTAAACATTGTTCTGACTACACTGAGGCCTCAGAAATTGAAAACATTTGGTTTTCTACCAGTATAGGAAAATAACATTCGGGAGGAAAGATCTCAACGGATTTAACTTACAGCAGTAAAGAATATTTGTTTACAAACTGTACCAAATGCCACAACTCAGCGTAACTCTTGCATATAATCTGGCGTTTCCTGTCACTGTGACATTGTAAAGAGACGCACAAGTACATGTATCTTAATCAGAAAGATATCTGTTCGGGTGATTTATAGAACAGACCGAAATGTGATTGTATTATGTTAATTTATTTCTTTAGGATGTGTGGGTAATAGAAAACCGTCTGTACTGCTGGCGTAGGTTACTATAAAATAAGGTATTATTTGTGTTTAGCATTAACTGGAAATAACATGAAGTTTTGCTTACCAACTTGATGAGTAACTATTATGTTCGTAGGTCTGGAGTATCAGAGAAAACTTGCCCCAGCATGGCCGCAGTCTAATGGTTGAAGCAAGTAAAACAATACACTTTATATGAAGAATATCCAAATATTTATATAGATATGTTATTTATATCCCGTAGCAAAATTATTTCTGGCTGAATGACAAAAAACAAAAAAACAAAAAAATCATAGGTCAAAATGATTTGAAGAATTTTACTAACAAAAGTGGTTGAAAGGACTGTCGTAATGAAGTTCCTTGTAGAATTCTGTAGAATCGTTTTATATTTGAACAATAAATTCATTGGAAGCGAATAATTTCCTGAGATGAAAACATATTTATTACTAGAGTTAGATATTTAAAACTGCTATTCAATGTATGCTCATAATAATCAGAATTCAATTTTTAATTAATAATACGTTTTCAAACTGTTTCGCCATTATTCTTGCCAGATGGTTAGCCACGTGACCTACCGAAACAATGACGTCATCGTAAATAATTTGACGTCATTTGCTCATAACTATGTTTGGCTCATATTCTATTACATTCTTTAGAGAATATTACATATTTAGATCATCTCCATTTAGGCGATAAGTAATATTTATACAATATATTATTGAATTAAAGTTGAGAATGATATTTTTTCCATTCGCCAGAACTGTGCGGACATTATCTGTTTGTCTATGGATTAAATATCCTTGGGCAGATATAAAATCTATCCACAAATTACACATGCGATATACAACTCGATCCAATAGTCTAGCAAAGCAAACAGATGCTTCTTGTATAAATACTTTTACTCTACACTGTTTCGTAAATGCTATCTATTATCAAACTACAACAATTTTTTCCATTCAAAGTAAATGAATTAATCCATTATCTGCGTGATGTTTGCTTATCTGTAATATCTATAGTTCTGTACTCGGATCTTTCTGCTTCTAAATGTTAATTCTTTTTTCTAGCATGTGCAAATATTTATATATTTGTTGTTTTATCTATTAGTGCAATTATTTACAAACACGCATACACACACAACTGCGCACATTAACCTTCCTACTCCGCCTGAAAAAAAAAACAAAACAAAACAAAACAAAACACTCACACATCCGAGCATATGGAGACAAGCCGGTATATATATATATATATATATATATATATATATATATATATATATATATATATATATATATATATATATATATATATATATATATATATATATATATATATATATATATATATATATATATATATATATATATATATATATATATATATATATATATAGGCAAATTTGTTCTTGAAAAAGCACCTAAATATGTATATATATTATATACCAAACACATATACGCATATATATGTACTTGTGAATGCGTCTATATCTATATGAATTAGTGTGTATATACACAAATGTTTACTGAAATATTTTCACTTTAAACATGCAGTTTTGCACTCGATCAACTTGGCTACCGATATGCATCTGTTGGAGTGTAAGAAATTGAACAGCGATAATAAGGGACCAGACATAATAGTTTACAAAATATAGGGGGAAATTTGGAATCAAAGATTCATTCTACGTCCCTAACGGTTCAAATCCCGTTGAGCCCGTGTTTACGTTTCACTAATTTGCATTTCAATACAGTTGCTATTACGTTTCATAGTTTTCTGTAGACATGATTGTAGACACATCCGCATATACATATACAAGATGACCCCCCAACAGAAAAAAAAGACAGAACCCATAAAGATTTTACTAAATCCTACAAACTTCACTCTGTATACGATCGTTCCCTGATGTTATTGTTGCCTTCAGTTCACTAATCGTTTGAGGGTTATTCTGGTAAACATTATCCTTGAGATACCCCCACAGATAAAAAGAAAAACTAGTGGGGGAGGATCAAGACCGGTGAATACGGTGCCCACTCAACGTCACACTTCCTGCTGGCCAGTCTTTCTTGAAATCGCTCTCTCAGCCAGGCTAGGTAGTCATTTGATGCGTGGAGGGTGGCCCCGTCTTGCTGCAACCACTATTCGTCTCGATCTATCCCTCTGCGTCGTTTATTTTAAACAGTTTTATTCAAAGATTTTTTTAGTCAATCTGTATATATATATATATATATATATATATATATATATATATATATATATATGCGCATCGTCCAATCATTCGCCATGCTGGGCCTCTGAACTCTACATATTTTTCTTCATTCTCTCTCTATTTATTTCCTCTTATTCCTTTCTGTTGAAGAGCATAAGCTCGAAACATAAAAGACTTTTTCATTTTTCCCGAATCAAACTAATACACTTGCTTGTTCTTACACCTGTCTTCGTCTTTTGCTTTTCTATAAAATTGAACTATATATATATCGCAAGATGTTGTGGTAGTTTTGATTGCGTGACACACTGCATCTGCACAGGAAATGTCGATTTGATGGAATGAGTGAGCTAATGTCCAGCACATAAATTTAATCACTATAAACAGATCATGTAAGCAGCGTGTTGAACAAAAGCTGCTGACACCTCTTCAATCGTTTACGACTACACATTTCATCCTATGTGTGTATATGTATATGTCTATAACAGGGGGAATAAGTTGGAAACGGTTGATTAGCGGAAGCTTTAGCCTATCAGGAATAATGCTACTTTCAGTTATGTCCCTTTGCCTATGAAGTTCGAATCCCGCCAATATTAACTTTATTCATCACCCTGTTGGGGCCGATACTTGAAGAACCAGTGAAGTACTGGGGTCGTCATAGTCGACGGTTTCCGTCTCTGAAATTTCTGGATTCATATCTGTACTGAATATATTTGTGTGTATATATGTGTTCGGATAATGGTGAAATTTCGATACGACGAACTTTTCAGTATAATGATATTTTGCTCTTCCTTATTGTTACTCCATTGGTTCCAACTAACTAATCAATCGTTCGTTTAATGGGATGGTTAAGCAATCAATCGGCTGTTTGTTAGTCAGTCCTTTCGTGTGTCGCTGAGAAGGTCACGAATAGCGACAAAAGGACTTTGATTAACAAACAACCGATTGATTCTTTAATCAGCACATTAAGCAAAAGATCGATTGGTCAGTTGGTCAGATACAATTTTTCAAACTCTGGCTATAATTCCATTCAAGCAATGCGGAGTTTCTTCAATAAGCAATATTGCAGTACAACGACACAGAATTCAGTAACTAGCAGGCAAACTTTCTCGTTATAACGGAGAAAAAAATGAAATATTTTGGAGACAGACCTATAAAGATAGACATAGAAACGATAAAGAATATCAATCACAGACTACAAAAATGATGTGTGGTTGGATCGAATTTGGAAGAGAAACCTCTGATACTTTAACAAATGAGATGGTCCCCGATGAAACGCTTTTGCTTAACTAATGGTTCATGTATTATAGAAAATATTCTGATACATTACTGCCCTTGCTGTTCAACTTAAACTATTTTTTATCGTATACACAAGAAATTGAGTTTGCCATTTGGTTTCAGTGATCTTAGAGCGAATTTTTCTTTTTGAGGGATACTATCTTTTATATCCTGCCATCTTCGTTGTAACGGAATGTCATCTGTGTATTTATGTTATAGTTCTGTATTTAAATAGATAGTTATGTAATATATATATATATATATATATATATATATGTATGTATAATTTTCACTAAATGTAATTAAGGTGTTAGAAAACAACTGCATTACTAGAAATAAGAGCTACTCCGCCTTAATGGTGTAGTTAGCGCAGATGAATGAAAACATATACAGTAACGGTGACCATAATCGTCCGAATAAGAGCCGATCGACAATTCTCAATACCGTATGTATACATACATACATACATACATACATACATACATGCATACATATATGTATGTATGTATGTATGTATGTATGTATGTATGTATATATATATATATATATATATATATATATATATATATATATATATATATATATATATGTTTGTATATCCTGTATATCTATCTATCTATCAATCTATATGTACTCATATATAGATTGAGTATTTATTTGTGTATATGCATGTGTGAGTAATGTTTGTGTGTGTTTGTACAAGTGTGAAATCATGGGAATACTATACTCATGTAGTTCCCATTGACTGCAGACAAATTCTTTGTTTCTAAAAGAATGCATTTTTGTGCACCAGTAACCTCAAAGCCAGTCGATGCTCTTCGCTTCAGATATTCGACATGTTACAATAAGGCTGCTTCCGGTTCACACAAAAATGAGAAACACAAAAAGTACCATTGCACTTAAAAGCTGAAAAAAATTAAAAACTGAAAACAAAGAACAATGAAACTATTCCATGCTTTGTTTTTTTTTCTAATTATTTGCTTATTTATTAATCTAAGTTTTAATTTTTACATTTGCTCATTCCTGAAGTTGTTTTATTTTCTCACTTTTTTGTTCGGTGTTATGATGTGCCATGTTTATTTTACGTTTCTGTTACTGCTGTTATTGACGATGTGGCTGCTGTTGTTTCTCCAGTTAATATAATGCATTCTAGTTGTTTGTGCGTTTCCTCTCCACTTATTTTCATGTTTTTCTCATCAAATGCAAAATAACATTATTTTCTTCGCTATTTTTTCAGGCCTGTCGATGTCAAGTATCAAAATGTCAGACAATGGCTCATCGTGTTTTGTTAATATTTTTATCCTCATTGTTGTCACTCTCATTGGCGGTATCCAACTCTTCCTCATTGTTCCCCTTCTCTTACTCCTGCTCCCTCCCTTCCAGCACTTCATCATCATCACCATCATCTGCATCACGACCATCATCTGCATCATCGTCATTGTTATAATAATAATAATAATAATAATAATAATAATAATCATAATAATAATAATAATGATAACTTCATTATTGGCCATAAAAACAAGTAGGGACAATACAAAAAAAAATATTTACATGCTTTTGAATTCAAATTCCGCCGAGGTCAACTTTGCCTTTCATTCTGTCAGGGTCGATAAATTTAGTACCAGTTGCGTACTGGGGTCGGTCTAATCGACTGGCCCCCGACCCCCAAAATTTCGGGCCTTGTGCCTAGAGTAGAAAAGAATATTTGCAGGCTATAGTCTTCCATATACATACTAGGTGCACAGTACTATATGTCGGGATTTCACATGAGTTGAAAACTTATATTTGCTATGAGAGACCATACCTTATATTTAATAGACGTTGCCTAGTAACCCTGGCATATTTTGAAAACTTTTAAACATTTATAATTTATCCAGATAATATATGCAGGAAATGATAACTACCATAGCTATCTTTAAGAAATTAATATCGGCATACAATCAATACAACAACGAGAGCAATGGCTAATTTTAATAACCCATCTAATTTTGTTAACATTGATTCGAAATAACGATCAGTGTTTATTAAGAATTACATTTTTCCAAGTTATTACAATCTGTAATTCAACGAGAAAAATAAAACAAACAAACCATAAAAAAAAAACACCTTACAAATTGGTGAGTCTCCAAGATTCAATTACGGAACTAAACTCGATGAAAAATGAACTTTATAAATAAAATCATGTGGGAAATTACATGTTAATCTTAAGTCATGCTAGACATTCATAAATCAAATGTTCTTTAATCATTTCCACGAGTTGAGAACTATTTCAATGGTTTCTTAGTCTTTCGAATTGGCTGCCCCATAATTATTTCTCCAATTAGTAAACACGTTTCCAATCATTTTACCATTGCTGAAAGATAATATCTATTCCATCAACGCCAGCAGTCTTTTTATCATCCGGCACCGCCTCAACACTTTCTTCTTATCTTCCTCACTATCATTATAATCATCATTATTGCCGTAGCTGTCGTCGTTCTAGTCACCGTCTCCGCCACCATCGCTGTCACCATCGCACCGCCGTCAATACCGACACCGTGGTGGTGGTGATGGTGATGATGATGAGGATGAGGATGATGTTCATTATCAATCAACATCATCATCAGCAGCAGCATAATCGTCGTCGTCGTCGTCATCATCATCATCATTATCGTCGTCGTCATCATCATCATCATTATCATCGTCGTCGTCATCATCATCATCGTCATCATCATCATCATCATCACCATCACCGTCGCCGCTGTCGTTGTCGTCGTCATCATCAATATTGTCCATTTCCTTTCCTTCTGTTTTCCTTTCTTTTCCTTCTTTCTCCTTCCATGTTCTGCTCCCATTCCATGCTTCAACGTTCTTTTTCAATCTCGAGTTTAAATAAAATAATGCCAAATATTGAATTAGATTCACACATGTGCTGACTATCAACTGCTTGTATTCACACGAAGAAATCTGTGAGGCTCGAAGATTTTTAACTTCCATATTTTCCCGCTGCCAAAATACTGATATTTAGTGGTTGGCGTATGTTTGAACCACGCCACAATAAACATACGCCAAACACTAAACATCATTATATTATGGCTGTACAATAATAATGTGATTAGAACAATATATTGTAGCTCTCTTTGATCAACAAATTAAGTACCAGTCATATTGTCATACAATCCTGTTCTGCATAGTTGGTCATGTGCCTAATATCACAATTAAAATGTTATCCTTACTTTTTCTACTCTGTACTGGCAACGTCTCTCCATGTTCTTCACAACTGGTGTAATTTCTGTAAACTCTAGCTTACGAAGAGGCCTATGTCATTTGCCGTTCCACTCCAATCCTGAGCAAAAGCAAAAAAAGCAAAATAAGTCTAAAACTCAAAGCTTTTCTCAACTTGTCAACATATGCAAAAAATTCTGCTGATTAAATTCACGGCAGAGCCATGTGTTGACATTGACGAAGAGAAACTGACGAAACGGACCTCATGACTTGTAAAAGGTGTTCAACTGTTTTAAATATCTTAAACACAATTTTATTAAGGAAGACAGGATGAGGAGTAAAGTTGATGTTGAAGTCGAACCGATGAAGAAATCTATATATTACTATGTAACCGTGGCCATAGGAATACAATCACAAAATAACGTGCACATTTCTATCATTATCGTTTATATTCATTGGGCGCTCAAAAAACAAAATGTCAAGGAGAATGATACATGGGATAACATCCATACAGAAAAGAAGGAGTTGCTTAGCAGATTAGATTATTGAGTGCAAGGGCCGAGGGACGAACCTCAACAGAGAATGCTTGCTAAAGGATTTGAACCTTTGCTGCATTAGTAGATAATTATGAAAAGAAGAAAATGCACCAATCCTTTTTACACCACGATTGGGAAAAACTATCCTAGTGAGACTTCGATATTTCATTTTGCTTCCATAACAGAGACTGACAGTCTGAATAAACGGCGAAATCACTACCAACAGAATTGGAATACTGTATGTACATATACACACATACATATATATATATATATATATATATATATATATATATATATATATATATATATGTATTTCTCCCTTTCTCTCTCTCTCTCTCTCTCTCTCTCTCTCTCTCTCTCTCTCTCTCTCTCTTTCTCTCTCTCTCTCTCTCTCTCTCTCGTCTCTCTCTCTACACACACACATATATACATACATACATACTTACATATATATGTATACGTATAATATATACTGTATGCGCGCACAATCACGCACACACAGACTTTTCCACCTCTGTTACATTTTACTAATAACTAACGTTTATAATGATTTCATGCAGAAAGTTTTCCTCTCGAAAACACTTTTATACCACACTTGTTACATCTACATTATATATTTGTTGCAGAAGACATTTTCCTTTCAACAAATATTACATAATGATATATTATATTCCAAACAACTGTATCTTCCATTCTCAGTTCTTCCGACACATATACGGCTTCACTTACCAAAATGCTTTTAAGCCTAATGTTCAAAACTGTTATTAAGTTCGACTGTTTTTAACCTCGAAGTTTTCTTTATTTAGTGTTATTGTTAACGATATATTTCTCGCTAAATACGATTCTGTATTATATCCAGCCGATTCACTCAAAGTATTCTATATTTACCTACTTATTTTTATTGGCAGGCCCAGAGGGAGATTTGCCGATCGTTCAGATCTGACCCTTAAAACGTAATTGAATCCAATTTGATCAGTACAAAAGATATAAGTGAGCAGATTTGCCGGTTAATCGTACTTTCCTAATAGTTGTAAGTTTCGAAACGAACTTACAATTTCGCATTAAACATAACATTCCACTTTATCGTTTCTAGATCTCCGTTTAAAATTAAGTAATGAAGGCATATGGATTCATTAAGCTGTCTTATGTTGATAGCTAACTTCTAATGAAATGATGATAGCAGAGTTAAAACATTGAAGACTGCAATTCTAGTTAGGATGTTTATAGTCTGCACAGAATAAGACTAGACTCTGCAATAGCTAGGTTAATGGGAATATTACTGGTTGAATTGAAACCTAAAATCGCTCTCTATTCTGTTTATAATCTATACTTTATTTAAAAGTTATCAGCAAATATGTAATTCGTAAATATCGGTTTATAATATTAGTCAGTGTAGACTTAATAATTACTACCTTTTAGTATAAGCTACATACTCGACACTAATTAATAAACTGCTTTATTATAGCATAAATATGGACAGTTTGGAAACTAACGACTTCTGTTTCTAGATTTGTGTTCTCTGTTGTCCTCCAGACTCCCAATGGAGTATAGCAGATGTCTTGACATTTAGCATGCTTTGAGCTTATAAACATAAGTCAACCTTCTGCACCTATGACCAGAGCAGATTTCATTCAGAACAAATGACAAGACTCGGGTCTTGTGCTTCAATCCCGAGGTGAAGAAAAGCGAACGTAACGTGACATCAGCGAAAATTGAATTCAAGATGTAAGAATCTGAAACTGTTATTGACAGTAATTCTATTACATGTTCGAGCGCTTCTATCATTCTTACGCCTTAGAATATGTTATTCTTGCTTCGAGAACTATACAGCTAATTTGGTGAGATTAAACGAGAACTTTCAGTTATGCGAATAATCTAATTTGTAATTTGTCCCTTTTAAAATTGATCTGTCTAAAGAATATGGTAGCGCCTACGATGGCGCTTACAACACCGGCGTCACACTAGGGGTCGGTGAGATTAAGGATTCTCTTGAATATAAATGGGGTCAGGACTGAAGGAAAACCACGGACAAGGACAAGGATAGAGAATGTATTTTCTGGGAAGAAAGAGCTGGATATAGCGGTAAGAGAGAGAAGATACAACATGGCTGAAATGAGATTAGCAGAGATCGTTAAATAGAATGGACTGAGTGGTGACAGTAGGAGACTCACCTCGAAGAGAGTTTCTGAATTAGGAGTACAAAAGTCTGAGCTACATTAAATAACATGGAGGTAGAATACATACATACATGCTTATATGCATACACGCATAAGCACATACATACATGTATAATACATACATGCATACACACACATACATACGTATATGCATATACACACATATATAATTTCTGTAAATGAAAAATTGATGCCTCAAAATTAGTCCTAAAAAGCAAAGTCTGGCTCTTGACAAATACTAATTACTATGCGAATAATGTAATTATTCGTAAAATCTTTCCTGCCCAATGCCGTTGAATGATACGATACTTTATAATTTTGGCAATGGTCTATTAAGTTAAGGTCAGTACGTGACAGGTACTTTATTTTGTAGACCCTGGAAGAGGATTTAAATTCACAACATCCCTTCTGTTGCTCTCCACTGAATTTAAGTTATTCTATGTGATGAAGTAAAATTTTCCCTGAAAGGCACGAATGCATCGAAATAGCTTTTCTGGAAAATTTATAAACCTGACACATAATGTTGTCAAAGTAATGAACCAATGATTAGACAGGTTTCCAAAACCTACATTTCAACGTCGAACTCCATCAGTAACTTGAATGCAGAGAAAGTTTTACCTTTGTTCCTGAACCAGTTTATTGAGTATTTCAGAAGCTAAACAAGTGTCGGGAATTGAATCAGCGAAATACAAATAAAAGCAACAAACCATCGCAGATTCAATGCAATATGGATATTCTTCTGTGAATCTGTCGGGATGACGCAAGTTTAGGTGAGTACAATAGCAGTAATTACATCAGAGGGAAAGAGAGAGAGAGAGAGAGAGAGAGAGATAGAGAGAGAGAGAGGGTAGGAAAGACAGAGATAAAAGGAGGGGAATAAAGAGGGAATTTCGAAGTTTGTCCAAACGCCGAAATGAAGCAATGATGTCCTCCTATCAAATGTAAAGAAAGAATAAACTTGTCGTCTCTACCTATTTTGCTAATGTCAGTATTCACCAACACGTATTAATTATTAATACGTCAAATATCAACACAGTGCCTGCGTCTTAAATGTTCTTTAGAATAAATGTGAAAGTGAAAAAGAATAAGTAAAAGGTGTACCGAAAATCCAAAATGTATTTCTTTTCTTGTTTGATTTAGTAATGCTTTCAATTTTAGGCAATTATGATATCACTTTTATGAAATATAAGAAAAAGCAATGGTGGACCTCCGTCAGTCAGCACAATGGCCATACATATCTTCGACTGAGCTCCAACCCGAGAACTTTTAAGTAGAAAAGTATTCGATAGATGAGTATAACTTAATAAGCAAGCCAAATGAATATGATATATGGGTTAAATTGATAGATTGAAAAGAGGGCAATTGCAAAACAAAAGTATAAAATAAGACTTGAAAGAACATATAGTATAAGAGATAAAGGGTATGGTGTGATAGAAGGACGAAAACCAAAAGTTGTAGCAATCGAAGCAAAACTGGAAAGACATGAGAGTAGAACAAATCAATTTAGGCAAAAAATTATCCTCATTCTGATTCTGACCTTTATTTCTCCAGATTAGGCACCGTTTTCCTGTACCATGAACCATGTTCTATAATATACTGCATAATATCGCGTATTGAACACAACATTGCAAATACTG
>NC_142940.1:2000238-2022738 GCF_046866305.1 Octopus bimaculoides
TGGTTTATCACATATTTCTCTTTGTCTTTGAATAATAGATATTCGTCATCGTTATTGCTAGAAGGACTGTAGATATACACAGTTATTGCTTTACAAAATTATGTTATAAACCCATGCAATTAACATAACTATTGAAATATTGTTTCTTAAGTATCATCTTCAGCTATTTAGTGAAAATAGTAACACTGTAAAACTCTGCCTGTCACGTTAGATTTAATTAGGAGTTAACTACTATGAATATATACTTCCATCTTATAGTTTGTCACAAATATGTTCTCTCTATAATTGTATTTAAAACGAAAGTAAAGAGAAAAATAATTATTATTACTTAGAAATACTCAATAGAAAATACAAGTTGATGACACCAAAACAATAGATTATTGCTAAAACTGAAACGATGCTGAGACGGTTATTACGATTGTTATATTGTTTTTATATTCTTGCTACATTTTATCATTTATTTTTTATTTATCTCACTCTGTTACTTGGTGATCTTATCATTATTTCTTATTTATATTTTGTATATCATTCACTCAATTGCAGATGCGGCACAGCAGGGAGATTTGCTCATTCCTAAGGTTGACCCGCGAGTTCGTGGCCAGGGCTTGGTCCTGCGCTACCAGTATAGTGCACCCGGTCTCTTCTTCTTCTTCTTCTTCTTCTTCTTCTTCTTCTTCTTCTTCTTCTTCTTCTTCTTCTTCTTCTTCTTCTTCTTCTTCTTCTTCTTCTTCTTCTTCTTCTTCTTCTTCTTCTTCTTTGTTAGGTAGTATGATTTCTTGTTTGTATTTGTCTTGTTTGTATTTGATGGGTAAATACTTTATCAACATCGGCATTATTAGCTTTCTTTGGGTATTTGCTATTGAGAGGGATTTCCTTTCATTTATCAGCAAGAATATCTAAGGCAGCAGTTTTAGCAGGGGTTGTCATACGCTTAGCTTTTTCTGTGCTTGTTTCTAGTACGTCTAATTCTGGAATTTGTTGTATTTGGAATTCACTTAGATATTCCTTTGCCTGTTTTGTACTTCATTATTATTATTATTATTATTATTATTATTATTATTATTATTATTGTTGTTATTGTTGTTGTTGTTGTTATTATTATTATTATTATTATTATTATTATTATTATTATCATTATTATTATTATTATTATTATTATTATTATTATTATTATTATTATTATTATTATTATTATTATTATTAATTTCGACGGGATATTATAAGATCATTCAAAAAGAAACTACTTAAGTAGGGAAAATATATCTGAAAGTAACTTCAAATAGAAATAAAGCTTGTGAAATGTCAATTAACTGTAGAAATGTAAAACCAGAAATTGTCATAACATCGTTTACAGTTTGTTTGATAAGAGTCAAGGGAAATATTTATCTTTAGCGTAATTTACATCTATTGTCTATAAATGATATTACAGAGGAGTGTCATCTGAACTATTTGTCTAACAACTTTAAGATATTTAAGATATTTAATCGTAATTACACTTGTGCTACAAGCTTTTAGCTTTTATCATAATTCTTTATTTCTTCTTTTTATCTATTCTCTTTATCTCTCCGGTAGCTTCCTGTTCACACCCTCTTCGGGTTTACATCATTAAGTGTATGACTAAGCGATTGATCGAGAATAAGAACGTGTGGATAAAATTATGTAACAATGGTCAGGTAATTCTGGAAAGTCTACAATTCTGCAAATTACAAGAACGTAGAACGGAAAGCGTCAACGTTACATGAGTACAAAAGACATAAGTTCACAATTAGATCTAAGTTTTCTTGGAAGCATATCCTTTTATCCTTTCAGCTGTTTCAGTTGTGGGACTGCGCCTATGCTGGAGCACCGCCTTCATTTATTTTAATCTTAATTTATTATCGCCTCATGACTGGAAGTCGGTCTATGATTGAGATTGTTGCAGTTGATCTGATGATCCGGGATTATCATTAAGAGATTATAAGATTTCTAACTTACTTTGGTAAACTTGTATGTAATATAGATTCTTAACTATTGAAAATACAATATTATTCAAAATACGTTTCTCCATGAAGATATTTACTCTTAGTAAGATCGATTAAATAAATTACTCACAATCAGTCATATCACAATCAGTCATATCACACGACTAATTATTCCATAGCCAGATGGTATTTGATTGTAAACCACAAAGAAATGTTAAGTTGATACACATCCAATTATTTATTGTTTGACTCCAGATTAATTTCGATATATCAAAACCGATGTTCGTGTGCTTACGAACTTGACGTTAAGCAAAATAGAGTTTCGAATGTTTTTAAAGCTTTATCTCTGATTCTGTCAGCTTAACTTCGATGAATGACGGTCTAAGTTTCGATTCAAATGATACATATAAATTCCACTTTTTCTATTGAGTGCTTCCCTGTTTTCTAGCCGTTTGTCTTTGTCTTTATTACATACATATTTGTTTTCATGATAAAAACTTATCAGCTTCAGCGGTTAAACACCGCGGAAGTTGTATCAACAGCAAAAAAAACAAACAAAAAAAACACGAAAAGGTTATAAGATGGAAACAGGGTATACCATGGTAACGCTCAGATTACTTAACAAAATATTTGGCACGAACCCTCATATCTAGGAATGTAATACAGGTTTTAAGTATACAGATTTTAAACTTGTAAATATCCTATCAGTAATGATTCCAAACAATGGATTTACGCAAAGAAGTAATGTACTCTACATTATACTTCAATCCCACTCCAAAATTATGTGTATGTGAGTCACAACTCCACAAGACATCATTTCATTAATGCCTGCTATTTAAAGCGATTGCTTATCTTAAATGGTCAGTTCATTATAGGCTCCATATTAACTCTCGATCGTTCAACGATTTGCTCAGAACTGCTTCTTTTGTGTAGAAAGTGTCTTTAGAGTCAAGCATTATTTCAAATATATTCTACGCAGAGCTGTAGTCGGTTTCTTCACGATATTTATTTGGCAGTTCCCTCTGCAATGTCAGATAATTTGCATGAAGATTATGGAAAGCTCACTGCTTCTAAACGCCCCCGCCACATTCTTTGGTTTATCTCTGTTTATATATTGTATGCATATTGATATGTATACACACACACACACACACACACACACACACACACACACACAAATATATATATATATTAATATTTTTATATTTCCATATGTATGTCTAGGTATCTATATTTATGTATATATATTTGCATGTATATATATTATATATATTTACACACACATATATATATATATATATATAAATATATATAAAGATATATATATATATATATATATATATATATATATATATATATATGTATGTATATATATATATATATATATATATATATATATATATATATATATATATATATATATATATATATATATATATATATATATATATATATATATATATATAGCTAGTAAGTATATATTTCTACACACACAAACTCACATACATATATTGGATGTATAATTATACAGAAGCGAGGGTATATACCATTTTGACCATGCATGCACTCGCACAAGATTGACAATTTTCCCCTGAAATCATGTTTGCCAAAGCCCCAATGAACAAATAAAATTGCACATTAAAGAATCCTATATTGGTGGGTTCCGTGAACACACTGTTATGGAATTTGCATTCTGAGAATGCCTGGAAAACCAACGAAATTTGATTGTAAATTTCATTATGGATAATTGTTTATTGTGTATTTTCTCGGTCCTAATCTTTAGTGGAATAAGCGCGTGCAAACACAGGCCCCTAATTTATAGAAGCAAAGAAACAAATATATGGCGATTCGCATACCCTGTTTCGGGGGAAAAACACTTCGCTTTGCTCTAATACAGAAATCAAACTTGGGCTGCCAAAAACATGTAATATCGAACAAGTAAATGTGATCTTTATTGGATGGGTTCACAAATATCAACGCTATGACACATAACCAAGATACGTAGCTCACTGGTTTCATATTTGTTGCAGTCGTGGATTTTACGGTACTGAAGTTTAAAAAGTGTGCACTCCGCTATGGATTTTAGCTATTTATCCACTAATATCCGCTCAAACAATATCATCGATTTGAGTGGCGCCTCAGCTTGGTGTTAATATCTAGCTGAACGTTGCTGTGAGAAATATTTGTATACACCAAAGAGACCGGATTCGAATATTTTTAGGTCATTGAGGTTTGAGCTGTGATAACCTGTTTACAGCCATATTAGTCGACCATTTTGTCTGTGATCTCAGCATCATAAGAGAAAATATACAGGCTATTGAATACATCTTCCAGCGAAACAAAACTCCATTAGCATTCAAAGCCTGATAAGGAATTAATTCAACCTGAATCACAATTAACCTAATATATAATGTATTATGATTTTCTATCAACAGACGCATAATGCAATACCGGAAAAATCAGTGCGAAAAAGATAAATGTTCATATATGTTGTTCATGTTTATGTATGCAGTACTGTTATGATCGATGTCTAAGATTCCTGGATATGAAAGTATGCGCCAAAGTGTATTATCACTACATGACTATATCATTAAATATTCCACTGTATGATATGTGGTTATACAATAAATATAACAAGGTGTATATACGTACGTATGTATATATATATATATATATATATATATATATATATATATATATATATATATATGCGCGTGTGTATGTATGTATGTGTATATATATATATATATATATATATATATATATATATATATATATATATATATATATATATATATATATATATATATAATATATATATATATGTATTGATATGCATGCATGTGTAAATCTACATACGTACACAGATAAATTGGTATATACATCATGTTCATATATAAATGTATGCCTGTATATGCATGGTTCTCACTGTATAACAAATAGCTACTCTTTATTGCATTTCCTTTCGCCACTGATCATAGCAATAGCATTTAGATTAACTAAATCCAATGGGACTGTATTCAACTGCAATGTGAGAGTGATTTGTCGATGAACAATGATTGTCTGTTTCCTATAACTTGTGTCGTTAATGCCATTTGAAATAACTCAAACATCTCCAGTTGCCGTCTCTCTACCTGACAACCACATACGTTTCATTTGAGAAATCGATACTAATGGCCGTTCTAACGTTGAAGTATTGGAGAAATAATTCCTATTAAGTTTTATTTAGGGCCTCCCTTATTATATTTCAGTTTCTCATTCATAAATCTGATCAGCCCCATTTCTGCAGTCTTTTCAAACGTCTTTCTACTCTATTCTCCAAGTGTTGTCAGACATCCAGTATTAAGTGTATTAGACGGCATTGTCTCTAAAATATAACCGTATCAGATTTATAAATATACAAAACAATTCAGAGAGTGGAAGAGAAAAAGAGAGAGAGAGAGAGAGAGAGAGAGAGAGAGAGAGAGAGAGAGAGAGAGAGAGAGAAAGAGAGCGAGAGAGAGAGAGAATGATAGAGAGACAGACAGACTGACAGGCAGCCAGGCGGAGAATGGCAAACGTGATAAACGATGAATGACAACCTTTCAGTTTCCTACATGATAATTAACCGCATTAATTAACCGCATTAAATCAGCATAAAAAATAAATTTGAATCTTGAATTCTTTGCCAAAACCGGCAACATACATCTAGATATCATACATTTTGAAAAGCTTTAAGATACAAAATAGTTTTTTATATTTTGAAAATAGCTTAGGTTTTTTACAATTTTACGGCAGTTTACCCGTGTCCCCTTTAAAAGATAATGCCAGTGGTGGATTGCAACTTTTGAGACGCTTTCCCTTTCTTCGGTTCAAAAGTAAAATACTACTTTCTCAATATCAAAAACAGTATAAGCTTTTAGAATTAAGTAAGGACCAGATACATCTGAAGAGTTTCACATATTCCGTACATTTATCCTTCGTCTCAGTTCAAGAATTATTAAAATGTTTTATATTTCATCTATAAAATATAGTATACCCTGCAAAAGTCGGTAACAATCCATAATTATAAAATAATGTAAAAAGAAATAGTTCAATAGAGGATAGCGGGAAATGTGCCGACATAACTGCTATGGATATTTTCCTAATCCTTCTACATAACTAGTTGAAATCTCAATGGATTAACTTAATCCGTGATTTGTCTAGGACAGTATATAAGTAATGATGTAAATCAACTCAATCGGCTTTAAACATCAATGAGTACTTATTTTGTACAACTATTTAAACGAAACCGTTATATCTTTTTACATTATATCTTACTTACAGATTGTAGGTAATTTACCATGCATATTTTTGTGCGTCATTGTGTATAGCATCACTTCCGTCAGAGACTAATTAGGGACGTCCGATCATAGATTTCAAACCGTTTGGGCGTTGGGTAGGGATCAAGTGAATGGTTGGTGTCTGCGCTCGTTATTTTCTTTTCAACATATCGGTGCTACATCGTTTTTATATTCTTTAATTAATCTGTGTGTTTATAGTGCTTGGTTGATTATACTTAGGGTTATTATTATTTTAGGGTTAGGGTATTTTTAATTACGATCCACAGCGTTTGGACGATACGTCGAGCTGGTTACTATGTTTTAATGTTTCATAGTTTTGTTGTATAGTTCGTAGGGTTTGCTTTCATATTTCCCCGTTTTCCATATTTTTTACTTTCAGTGCTTCGTAGCCATAACTATGTAATTATTCATGTTTAAAATTTGTATTTGAATTTGTGACATTAATCAGGTATAGATGTAATATTTCACCCTTGCTCATGTGTATTCATTCAAGGCAGCGTTCACACCACCGGATTGAATGCTGCTACTGAAGTGACAAAACAGATATGATATACGTTTCACAGCACATGATGGAGATATACGTCTAATGTCCTCTGTGGCTGCTAGCGTTTTCCAGCTTCTGTTCTCGTCCTTTCAAATTGAATTTCTATAAAATTCTTGCTTTCTTAGTTTTAAACTTATTAACGATTCTCGGTTCTCTGGTTCGCAGTGGAACTTCTGGATATACTGATGCGTGCGAATGTCTTTCATAGAGATTCTAATTATGCAAAGAGCAATATATATATATATATATATATATATATATATATATATAATTAATATAAACATCACAGTTGATACATACATCCCCCACATCATATATATATATATATATATATATATATATATATATATATATATATATATATATATTTATATCTATATATATATATGTATATAATGAGAAGGTTCCATAAAAACAATTCCACGTGGAAATGTGTACAGTGTGTACTTTTGTGTACAGAAAAGACACTATACACAAACATTTACAAAGGTAGGTGAAATTCTTTGAAATAATTTTTTTTTTCTGTGCAATTAACTTTAAAAAAATCTTCCTTTATACATATAAACAAAAAATAACGTCTTGTCTTCTTCGATGTTTCATCTTATGATGGAGCTCTTCCACGCTGTCAGTTAAACTGTTAACCAGAAAGGATATACTTTAGCTTGTTCTATACTATAATATGCCTGCGCTACAGATAATCTATCGATAATTCACAGCTTTATTAGCAGTTATAATCCTACTTGATTTATGTTTGAAATTCCCTCTGTATTTCCTTCTCGGATGCTGGTGAAGAATCAGGTCATCGATTACGTTTTATTTTCGTTTCACAAGAAAATGATGTTGCGAGAGTATAGGAGAGAAGATGGGAGAGATTAGAGCAATGAATCTTATAATAATTCATCTGAAAATGTTTGTTTATTCATATTTTTGAGCAGTTTTGGATTCTGCTTCCGTGTTAGTGAAGATTAGAAGATTGCGGGAAAAATAAACAAACAAATAAGTAAAAAACAGTTAAGTTTAACTTATTTAACCTTTGTTCAGTGCGAACACACACACACACACACACACACACACACACACACACACACACACACACACACACACACACACATAACTCTCTCTGTGTGTCACACACACATGCTCACACATACATCTCTCTCTCTCTCTCTCTCCCTCTCTCTCTCTCTATCTATCTATCTACATATGTGTGTGTGTGTGTATTTATATCTATATCTATAAGTGCGCATATGTACTGTTTTATACATACAGTATGTATACTTGACAAAATAACAATCTGTTCATATGTGTGAAATATGCATACTTTCATCTGTATGCACCCCCACTATATATATTCATGTCTTGCACGATGCATAGGTACCCATTTATAAATAACTGCATATATCTGGTAATAAAAACATACTCGTTGAAAAGGATTGCAGCCTAGCAGAAGTGGCTCGCTTTCGGTAAGCATTGGGACTTATCGTTTTTACGAATCTTAATTAGAAGAGAGATCCAGGTTACGGAGGTGCATTGTTGTGGCGACAAGGCATATATATCTCTGCGATAGTGTGTACTTTACGAGATTGCTGAGAAATGGTTATGGAAAGGAACATCTAATATAGTGTAAGATCAATTAAAAAATTAGTGATGAATTCTTGGATAAGTGGATACAGCTTTATATTTAAAGAAACATGAGTGAAGTAATAGAGTAAGAATGGAGAGTTGATGTGTGATGAATGAAGAATATTTAATAGAGAGGCTGATATAAGCGCTGGTGCGGGTGAGCTTTGGTACAGTAATAGGTTTATAATAGATACCAATTTGGATTGTTTTCCTTTCTCTTGGCATCGTAGCAGATTAGATTTTATTTTCTGCTAGTGTTTTATTTCGGTTTTATTCTTCTAATTGTCGTTGTCGTTGTTGTTGTTAAGCTATAAATTATATTTTTGCTCTTTTAGTTATTGATTGTTTCGTCTTAGTGATATTTTCGTTCCTATGACTACGGAGAGACTGTTAATCTAAACACGGACACATATGTGTGTGTGTGTGTGTATGCGTCCGTGTATGTGTATAAGTGATCGTTATGTTTGTCAGGTCAACGACTGCAGTAAGCAGATTGTTACAGGCGGCGTCAGGGCTGCATAGTTAACAAGTTCGTTGTACAGGCATGGGGTTTCGTGTTCTACCCCATTGCGCTACCTTCGTTAATTACTACTATACATTATATACACATACATACATATATATATATTATATATACATGCACATATATATATGTATATGTTTATATGTGTGTATTAAGCTAAGTGCAGTTTTACTCATACACACAGCGGATTCCCAAAATGCAACAGCTCATCAGAAGCCAATAACATAGCAGCTCGTATGCGTGAGGAGCAACGGAAAATGAATTGACTTTTCTAACAAGCATTAAAAATATATTAGCATGGTGGCAAGCAATCAGGCCTTTGACCGGTTCTCTTCGTATTTTTGTGGCATTGAGTAATAGTCTTGTTTTATATTTGGGATCAATGGATCTTACGCAGTAATTAATCTGAATTCAACATCACAGCTTTGCTTTCATATATTAAGTATGATATATATATATATACATTCGTACTAAAAGTCACATACATACACACACACTCACATACTTACACGCATATAAATGTACATTGTTACTGTGCTTATCAGAATAGAGAGGACTGGAAGCTAGTTCCAGCTTCAATAATTGATTACATATGAAAGACGAACGAGTATTTTGTGATATAAGATTTGAATTCATGGTCATTGCAAGCACAGGTCATTTACTCCGGAAAGAATTGATAACTCTGTCTTGTTGCTGTAGTTGTGGTTGTATCTGCTATTTAGCTCTGAGTCGTATCTGAAATAGAAGACATTTGCCCAAAGACGTTCTGGTCTTTTCATCTTTAATCACCTTATAGTTCATTTGGAAAGATATCATCCAATTTGTCCCTTGTTTTATGTCAACACAAATAGTTTTGGCTTGAGGGTGATTTTGCTTCTATTTTTATCAGATCGATCGACATAATAATGAGTGCTAGGGTAAGAAGATTTGCTGATATTGTAAATATGTACTAATTGCAATTGAAATAGATAGCAATAATGACTACTAGTCACCCTCGAACAAGCCTCTAGTGGTTGCTGAATCTGCTAGACAATGCAGGCGAGTCTCCCTCATATTATGCTGCCATTGTTATTTACTACATTCTTGTCATAAGGTTGGAGACCCGATTCTTCCACGGCGATGGATCTGATAGTCTTTTGAGGAAATATGTTAATTTGATTTTACTAGACATTTTACGGGTGAAAAAATTCAAGTTTTCATACATCGAATTTACACATATCTATAGTAAAGTTCATCTTAGAAGATGTCATTGAACCCTCGATTCCCCATTCGAGCGAGACTATTATTCAATCAAAGACGTCTAATCTTAGACTAACTTCGACAAACAAACATCCTAGCACACGTTTTCCTGTCTTTTATGTATTTGGTATTTCAGAAACGAGTTATAAACATTAAAGCATAAATAGTTTTAATATTTTCCATATTAAATTAAGAGGAAGTGTTGGCCAGTAAATTTAGAGATTTGATGCTGTGAATGAGATTGAATTCCAGAAAATTCGAGAAAGAAGTCCTGACAAAAAATCATAGTGTTACATCACTGAATAGCCATACTCTCCAGATAAAACAAAAGTTTTATCTTAGTTGAATCTTATTACATATTACTGAGTTATATAAATTGAATTTGATAATAAACTTTCTAAAATAATCCCATTTATTTCATTCCAGAAATATAACGATAAGTTTCGAAATATATCAAATAATTTTTTAAAAACAAAATTGGAAAATTAAAACTGAACAAGATTAGAAAATTATGAGAGTTCTTCAATCTTAGAAAGAACTCTTAAATAATGAATGTTATCGAAGAATGTCAAAACTGAAATCGTAATTCATATTCTCTATTTAACCTTTTCCACAAGTTCCTTTCATAAATTTATCCACACAATATAATAATAACGTTTAACTTCCCCTTCGTTGTCAAGATGTTCTATTTTGTCGTCCTCGCAAATATTTTTTCCCGCAACTTTCACTGTGAATGAATATTTGCCATAACTGTTATCTGATTCAATTTTTTGTTTTAACTATTATGTCATAAAATAGTAAGTACCAAATTCTCCAATTAAAGAAAATCTCCATTGTCTCTTGATCTACCAGATGCAACTTGGATGCTGTCCCTTTGAAACAGATTCAGACACAAATCATACGATTTCATATCCACTTTCTAATCGTCAGTGCAGGCATAATCAGAACACATAAAAATGAACAAAATTCAACATATCAGACGAACACCAAATGTATCCAGCATAACATATATATATATATATATATATATATATATATATATATATATATATATATATATATATATATATATATATATATATATATATATATATATATATATATATATATATATATATATATATATATATATATATATATATATATATATATATATATATATATATATATATATATATATATATATATATATATATATATATATATATATATATATATATGATATATATTGACGCTGTATTTTCCACAACATACACGCTGAAGTTTTTGTTGTTATTATAAATATTAGTGTAGAAGTCGCAAGCGTTATTGATGTTTCAATGTTATGGTATCATTAATAATGATTATGTTTATTTGAAAACTATATTAATGAGAATTATGATACTCTAGTTTCCGTTATTGTACAACATAAGGACTGTTATATTATGTATTACATGAACTGATAATTTTTAACAATATAGAATCTTTATTGTAAGCAAAAATTCGTTTCTCTTTGAAGAGCAGAAACTGATCTAATTTCTAATTCAGTACTCTGGGAATTGTTTCGATAAATAAATTAAATATTTTAGGCGTTCGGTACACTGAAATAAACATGTTTAACTAAATAACACAACGTAGTATTCTGGTGTATTATTTAAGATGTCCACTGAGGTTTTAACAAATTCTAATGTTCAGAAAATGTTATTTGAGAAGTTTACAATGTTGCCAAATCACCAATTAAGCTATTCTGTCAATTGGATTATTTCTGTGTTCAGTCAGAAAATGTAACCGGCTTGATACATTGCTTCTTCCATTGGTGAATATAAAACAGCTACAGTTAAAGTCTTATGAATTTTCTAGGGAAATGGACTGCACTTAGTTTTGTTAATTTAATTATTTGGCTTTTATGAACTTCTCTCTAGTTTTCTTCCTCAGAATCAAGCACAAATTTGTTAGACATGTATGGTTTCATAATGGAGTGACCATTTAGAGCGTACATAACCCTGCACTGTTAAGGTTGTTGGCAGTCTATTTACTTCTTAAGATGACATAGCCAAACAACATTTAGATATACCTGTGACGGTATTTTTATTATTATTATCCAGTGTCAAAATGCTTATACACCAGATGGTACTCCATTTGTCTTTACAAACAGAAAACTATAGAGTCTCATAGGATGAGTACGGGGCAGAAAATGAGGATATGAAACCATCTAAGTTCATCAAAAAATTGCATTTGTAAATGCAAAACATGGGAAAGAGTTTTGTATTTTACACCTTCACAACAAATGATTATGGAGTCAATGTGACACGAAGGTGGATTTAATGATTCTTTTCTAAACCAAAAGAACTAAGAAATTATACAACAAAATCTATTGTTTGAGATATCTTAATATATAAAATATTTTATATTTATTCAAAGACGATGTCAAATAATAGAAACAAAGTTTTGACAAGTTGACAGTTAGCCAAGTCAACCATCAGTATTTGGCGGGAGAAGGGGATCTGTGTGACATTCTGATACGAATCTAAATTGAAAATGAAAAAAAAAATGAAAACAAGAGCGGTGTCAGGACTGAAGAGAATGTCAATCAACGAGTTAACAGTACGCACGCACGCACGCACGCACGCACGCACGCACGCACGCACGCACGCACGCACGCACGCACGCACACCCCACCCCACACATGTCTCTCTCTCTCTCTCTCTCTCTCTCTCTCTCTCTCTCTATATATATATATATATATATATATATATATATATATATATATATATATATGTATATATGTATATATGGTGATTGACAATTCACGGTTTAATTGTCGAAGCTTAACTCTCTAAGGATTATTCCATGTATCAGATTCTACGTTGATCTCGACGACGATTATTCCGCTCGTGTAGCAGTTGAGTATTTCACAGACATATATTTCAGAGACAGTCAATCTGACGCCTTGCCACAATGTTACACCTTTAAATTTCATGAACTATCTAGAGGGAAAGAAAGAGAAAGAAAGAAAGATCAATCTCAGGACACGACTTGGCCGGACTTTTACGTATTTAACCAGCTTTAAAAGCATTAAAAGTAAAACAGATTGCGAGGGTGGTAATATTAACCCAGAGAGCAGACGACCGGTACAAATAAAGTAAATCACTTTAACGACTCCATTAATCCACCGTCTTATTTGTGTAAATACTTCTCATTACTTTAAAATGCAGGAGCTCTCTATAATAAACATTGGTTTTGATAGATTGTTGTGCGCACATTAAATATCGCTACCCTCCTAAATGATCCGAGTCCACATTTTCCGTGGCTCTGTACTGAAAATGTATGAAGCCAAAGATCCGTCTCCAATCATTTTCATTCTTTGCCGCAATACCTAATTTATGGATATGTTGATATGAAACATTATACCTCTAATTAAACTTGCTAAGTGTAAGTGAAAACGTAGTTGTCTTTACTTTCAACAAAGAAACAAAGAACCACCTTCACCTCAACAGTCAGTGTTTATAAACCTTGATTAAAAAATCTCATTTGATTTTGTCTCGACACTGCTTTTGTTTAATGTTCTTAGCTTCATAGATATGTAATAATATTAAATTGTTAATACCCTTTCATCAGTGGCGAACATCAACATATTTCATTATAGACGTCTATTATAGTATTTAGCGTCCACATCTATCAGTTTATTATGAAATGCCTCTACAATTAACAATGTATTTCCTAAGGTAATTTAATACTAATAACTGAAGTGTCGATAGTTAAGTATCTGTAATATATTGGCGCCAATACTATCAGTTTTATCACCACTCTACAACAGTAAGGTTTATAATAAAATGAATTACTATTCATCCGTCTATCCATTTCTTCCATCCTGTATTTCATGGAGGTTTCGTGAGGCTTGAGTTCTCAGGCTCCCATCAGAAGCAACCGTCATTATACTTGCTTATTGATTCCAAAGCGCGACCGACTGAAAGACTCCGCATGTTACCAAACCATTTCATGTTTTGTCTACTCCTAGGCCTTCTGCCAGTTGGCTCGGATTGAAGAATACGGCTTGTGATCCTTTCCTGGGACCTTCCCATACACATTATTTATACAATATTTTCTGCATTTATTCGAAAAATATTTTCTAAATTTCAAACAAGATTGCATATAGGCTGTCGTTCTCTGTTCAGTGGTGGACGAAGCCGAAAAGATTGAGGAAGAACACCCTCCTCTTCAATCAAAGCCTCACAGACATTTAAGTTCCACTTGGAAAAGAAAGTGAAGGTGAAGTGCGAAGTGCTATGTCTCTCTTTCGCCCAGTGAATTTGTCAAAAGTTGGGTGATGTAGCATGAAAGTTTTAGGTGAATGGACCTGTTCTGAGCATGCGCTTTTCGATTGGAGAACAACTTTTGGGTGAGTACTCGTGCTTTGATGGTTAGGGTAATCCTGAATCTTTGGGGTTCTTTGAATGGCGCTACTTAGACTTCGTTCTGTATCAGGAGGACGGCAGCATTTGATATCTCCACATGCTTTATATACTATGCATAGTCACTCTTTTGACGCGTTACCGTCTTTCCCGTTTCTTCTTCGTACAACTTTTATGTAAACCCCAACACAAATTATTGACTGTCCTTGTGATGCCAACCAGCATCATCCCACCCCCTGTGGCAAATGAAACAAATCATCATCATCATCATCATCATCATCATCATCATCATCATCATCATCATTATCATCATCATCATCAACATCATCATCACTAAATCTACCAGCATCACCGACACCAGCACCAGAAGCAACAGCACCACCACAATCAGCAGCAGCAGCACTACTACTACTACTACTACTACTACTACTACTACTACTACTACTACTATCACTGCCTCTGCTGCTGCCGCTGCAGCTATAATTATTATCCAACTATGTCTTTATACATGCGTTACGAAATCTAATTTATATGGCAAGCCAAGTGACAAAAAAATAACAACAACAACAACCAAATAATGGTATAAGTGTCTGACAAATAGATTCGCTGTTTTGGAAAATGGGTCAATAAAGAAAAGATGGGATTCCTTTTCTGACGTTGAACAATCTAAATAAACCCCTGCAATATATAACATGACTATATATATATATATATATATAACAGATCCATACATAGTACAATTATATATGTATGTATATATGTATGTATATATATGTATATATATATATATATATATATATATATATATATATATATATATATATATATATATATATATATATATATATATATATGCATATATATATATAAACATATATATATATATATATATACATATATATATTTATATGTTATATATGTGCGTATATGTGTATATATACATGTATACATATATATGCATATGCATAAATACAGACATAAATGCGTATGCATGTGTGTATGTATATATATATATATATGTGCGCGCATATGTATTTATATGCCTTAAATGCATGCATCATTCTTTTCCTACCGAATTCTCCCAATGGCATTAAGCTTTACTCTGAAATATTGCCTTCCAATTTGAAATACGCCATGCGCATCATTGACTCACATAATACATTGTCGAACCTTCCCCAAGCTTCTTTCTCAACTTGCCTGATAAACGCGCCATCTATCAAGCAATATCTGAAACAAAGTTAGATTCTGCATTCTGACTTTCTAAAATATGTTATCCCACAGCTATTATGGTTTATTACCAAACAGTCCACTTAATAATTATCGCTTGAAATAGTGTGCCAAATGCTATTACAAATGTAATGAGATTATTATGATTTTGGCACAAGGCCAGCACTTTCGGGGTAAGTCTGTTACATCGGCCTCAGTACTTATCTGGTATTTATTTTATTCGAGCCCGAAAGGATGAATGTCAAAGTCGACCTCAACGACGGAAATTGAACAGAGATCGTAAATATGGACGAAATGCGGCTAAGAGAAGGAAATAGTAAAGAGGAATTTTCCAAGGGGACAACCTATCTGCCCTTCTATTTATCATCAGCATGATATCTGGAACAAGTAAAGATGTGCGTAGGGTACACTCTAGGCAATGTGAAAATAACATGTTGGTTTTATATATATATATATATATATATATATATATGTATATATATAAATAAATTGAACGTCTGTAAATTACGTACTTTTTAACAAATATTTTGTCTCCGTTGTAATGATTCGTGTAACGCCTATAACTACAATAACCAGAACGAAGTAGTTCTCTTGCCTTGTATTATTATTGGATTGACATTTCAGGTGATTTACCTGATAAGAAATTTGTCCAGCACTTGGTGGTACTTTATCGATCTTCAGAAGTGTGGATCGCAAAGACGACTTTGAGGAGATTAGAACTCAGAAGATAAGTTACTGTCCTGAAATACGGCCATACTTGTCGGTTTATTTGTTGTTTTTTTTTTGTTGATCGGGAAGACTAGACTTGTTTGTGTCTTTAAGGGTATCTGCCATTCGATGTATCTGTCCCTTTACAAGTAATAGGTGTAATTTGAAGGAGATTTGGCTGTTATGCGTTGTTGCTCAAGCGACCATAAATTATCATGATTGACGGTGTTGTAGTTTTTCTAATAATTGTATCGAATTTAGGGCACATTAGTCACAATGTTTAAGGAAATTTGAAATTACACGAGCAAAATTACATGCTACTTTATTTCATCGCATCTAGAGGAATGAAATGCAAAGTTAGCCCTCGACGTGATTGAACTCAGAACATAAAGTGTCGGAAGAAATGACGCCAGGGACTTCACCAGACGCTCGAACGATTTTGCCAATCCATCGACTTCTTTAATAAGTTCTCTTGTATAGGCACAAGAAGCAAAAGTTTTGGCGGGCAGGAAAGTAGTTGATTACATCGACCCAAGTGCTCAGTTGATACTTATTTTATCGACCCCAAGCAGACTTCATTAATAATACAAAACAAAATGTCTCTAGTTAGATGTTGATTCACTAACTAGTTTCGATTACCGACTGAAATTAATATTTTCACTTAAAAAAAAAATTCCACATGTTTAATAGAAGTAGAAAGGCATGCACATCATATAAACAGTTTTTTTTCTCTAAAAGTCAGGCTGCTTTAGCAAAACACTAATAAACCAGTTATTTTAGAAAAATTAAAGATGCTAATTTTCGTCAACTTTTGAACAGCAAATATGTTTCATTAATTCCACTGCTAATTAAAATAATCATTAGTGATCACTTGTCATTGAGTAGGACTAAATTTAATGAAACTTTCATTACTTTTATGTTGTTTTATCACTCTCACTTTTTCCTATTCCCATATTTCTGTCCAAAATCTTTTAGATCCAGATTATTTTTATGGTTTGCACAGAATTTATCCTTTGCTTTGCACAACTCATAAAAATGTTAGACATTTCCGTTTTTATTATTGCTGTTATTACTATAGCTATTATTATTATTATTATTATTATTATTATTATTATTATTATTATTATTCGAATTGTTAGTATTTACTTGTGTATATATGTGTCTTCTGTTTGTTTTGTCTTGTTTTATTTCTAGTATGACCCCTGCCCAGTTGCAGATGAATAATTGGAATGGTGGGTGGCAGTTAAAATTTCCTCGCTAAAGCATTGGTTAGCAGCAGGAAATTTAGGTTAAAATGATTGATACAGAAAAGGTGTCAAAGAGTAAAAGAGTTTTGATCTCCAGAATTTTGTTGCAGGAAGTTGTTAGTAAAGATAAAAAAAAGTACTATCTCATAAAAAATCAACAAAAATAAAAACAAGTTTTCGAAAAATGTTGTTGCAATGACAAGGCAAACAAATAAATGGGAACTAAATTCTATGGTAGTAGTAGTAGTAGTAGTAGTTGTAGCCATGAAGAGAAAGATGTGGAGAGGGAAAAATAGGCAGAAAAGATGAAAATTCTAATTCTCATTTCTTCTATTTATTTCCTCTTAAATTTATTATTTTCTGTAAATGGTCAGATTGGAAGAAAAAAAAAGGCCAAAGTTTGTTTAGTGAAAGGAATTAAAATCATGCATGACCTAGACTACGTAAAAGAAAACTCTACAGAAAATTATCAAAGAAAAAATCCAGTAAATAAAAAAAAAAAGGAAATAACAACACCAATATATATTGATCATAGATTTCGTTATGGCAGGGTTGGTAGTTAAAGAAATTAATGAATGGTCATTTGGATTTTGATTTGAATGGATGTAGAAAGAAGAGTTTCTAAACAGACTGCAGCCGAGTGCTAAAACATGGTCTTTTTCAAAGATTAATGGGTCGTGTTAATGAAATATCTTTCATGCAGTTTTATTGTCATTTCCAACTGTTAAACTTCTAGTCAGGTTTTAAGTGTTTTACCTTCTAGCCAAAACAGATGTGTAATTTATTGATGGAGTGTTCGATTTTTTACCACTTGTTGCTTTAAAAGTATGTGGTTTTCATTTATAAACACCATCGCTCCATCGCAGTCAACCAATTTTAGTAAACGCTCTTTTTCACTTTGTAAATCAAATATTCTTCATGCTGTGCGAACCACCAGAATATGACTCCGTTCTTCGCCACATTATTTAATAATAGCATTGGTAATGGATACTCGCGGAAGAAGTTATTTCCAGAATTATTAAGCTTTTAAAGGGATTAGTCTCACCATCACTTTTACACCATCTTTCACATAATATATAGTCACTGATTGTCACTTAGTGTGTCAAGTCACTCGTTAATTTAACCTTTAATGCCAGTCTCTGATAAACATTTGTAATGTCTATTGTCACACTTTTAAAGGAAACGATTCACTTTTTTAGCGAAGTTGATCCTGCGTTTTGAATAAAATGAATGGAACTTACCTTTGAAAAGATAATTACCGAAAGTGGAAAACGTCAAAAACCATTTTATTTGTCAATACGAAACCTCTCCATACACTACTCTGTGAGAGGGGTTACGTAGTTTCAACGATTAATCGGCTAAAAATAACAGCTAAGTCTCTCTGGTACCTTAGTCCAACCGGCATTAAAAATAATATATAGGACCCATTGTAAATTTTAATCTTAAGCTGTTTCAATTAAAACGGAATGACTAGGGCTAGAGCGCTTGTTTCTCACTGCTAACCTGTGCTTAAATAACGACATAACAAGCACAGCTGAATACATATTCACACGCGGATAGGTGAGAACTACTCGACAGTTATGTTCCAGTCACTTTGTATGTTACTCAGCATGTCATTTACGCTAACGTGTCCATGAAGTTCACCAGCAGCTACTGTATCATTATAATTCTCCTGTGCACAATATATATCAGGTATTCTCCCCACAAAGCAGTAAATAGACAGTCAACAGCCAATCACCGAACCACGCTAAAGTAACAAGCCCGTTAAACTTGTCTACTACCATCAACTTAAGGAATCGGACACCATCGCTATTCTTACAAACTTACATCCTCACTGAAATTTAGCATATTTGAATGAATGACGTTCGTATCTCTCTGTAATCTCATTTAATGCGTTTTAATAGGCTAGGCTGATCAATGCCTTGCTATATATATATATATATATATATATATATATATACATATATATATATATATGGCAGCCCATCACACACACACACACGTTTGTGTTTGGCTCCCTATCGCATCACATCCGGTATTAGTTTGTTTACATACCCGTTACTTCGGGGGTTCAGCTCAGTAAGCACAGAGAATATGTACCAAACTTAAATTAAGTAACGGGGTCAATTGGTTCGACTGAAACTTCAAAGTATTGACTCAGCATGGCCACAGTTCAATGACCAGAACAATTAAAAGGCCGAAAGATAAGCTCTCTAGTTATATAAATCACTGCAACAAATCTAGAATCAGATTTGAAACCACTGCGTAGAGGAAAAGTGTGTAACATTTTAACTACTCAGCCACTGCGGTTTCCTTTTATTTGACGACTAAAAACCAGATATATGTAATTGATAAATCATTTCCTACCTGCAATGTAAATATCAACACATTAACAAGAGAGATACTAACACCGCATTGTGTTCCTAATGCTTAAACACATCCTCTAGCAAACGACATGAGCAAACATAAAGATTAATATCTTTTGCGAATATTCTCTGCAAATTTTTGCGAACAACCAAAGTTGAATGGCAAAAACAACATTAATGCTTTATTTGGCGTTTGTAAATTCTTGAAATTAGATGTGAAAAATGCAATCACAACAACAACAACTGTATCAATTTCAACAACAAATATAATAGGATTAAAATAGTGATTATTATTATTATTATTATTATTATTATTATTATTATTATTATTATTATTATTATCATTATTATTATTATTATTGTTGTTGTTATTATTATTAACAATAAGAACAACAATATTGAGGAGAAGAATAAAAATAATAGTAATAATAACAAGACAGCCTAAGATAATGTAAATTACATGCATATGTATTTATATATATGTGTGTGTGTGTGTGTGTGTGTGTTTGTGTGCGTATAAAACATGGTAATACCTGCAACAATAACAATAATATATGCAATAACGGTAATATAAACAACAAAATGTGATATTAACAATAATAAGTTGGCCGTATGAATTGTAATATTGTCAAGAATGAGAAGAATGGCTGTATGCTGAATAAAGTAGCGATTATTGCCTTTGATGCAACATCTTTAGTTCTGTGAAGTCTAATTCCAGCCATTATTGCAACAAAACATTAACCCATTATTCTATATCAGTATTGCTATTCATTCTGTTTTCGCTGTTCCAAGAAAATAAAACTCAACAAAATATAATATAAAGAGATATTTAAATTTTAAAGGCTTTTTTTTTTAATTTGCTGTTACAGTTGAATTCTTTACTTGAAGATTCGGTAGCTGATACAAAATATTATATTCAAGTGTTATCATTAAAATATCAACTAATTCTTCTCCAAGAATTAATGGAATCTTCGCATGTTCTTCAAGACTATTTCGTTTTTCGCTTTATTGGTTTTGCTTTACTTTCCTATTGTGCATTGATTTATTTGGAATTGGCAGCGGGCCTTATATCTATACCTTTTCCCAAAGGAATTACTGGAATTCAAATCAAATTACACAGGTTTTTTTTTTTACATGATACAGAGATCCACGTGATTTATATTCCTGTAATATCAAGAAAAGAAATGACCAAATACTATATTCCAAGATTCTAGTCGACCACTTTCATTTAATATTAGCAACATTTATGGTTATGTAAGTTAAGCAGTTAACGTCTTACAAAGTTGATTCCTGGACGTAGTATTCCACTACGCACAACTTTAAGAGTACATGTTGTACAACACCCTTGGTTTGGTAGTAAAATTCCATAGTCAGAATCTGGAAGGAAGGCCAGAGAACTAAGTTTTCTTGTTGCTTAGTTAACTTGATGCAACAATCGTTTTAATTCTACCATTTAACTTTTTCAGAAATTTAGTGAGCTTTACTCCATTGCAAGCATTCAGTCAATGTTTCTGGTCTAACCATGATTGCCTTCCCCGCCTACTTCTTCTATTGCGTGCCGAGACACCATAAGAATATTCATCGACACTTCTCTTCCTCCTCTGAAATATAAAACAAACACGCTGCAGTGTATCAATAATTAAAATGGTTCACATTTGCCCAATTTCGTAGATTTATCCACACCGGTATGTCGAACAGTAAAACTGATCTTGCCAACAATTGATCAGAGAATGTGAATAACAGGAAGGATTGTCTCGATATGCATTATATGTTGCTTCGTTAAGAAGATGTAAAGTAGGAGATATAATCGTGGGTGTCGTTGTTGTTTAGGCCCATCTCATTCCTGTTCGAGGAAACCCTGTAGTCAAAAGCTTTCCATCATTGACCATCCTGTGTTTCGAGTGATATGTGTAGGACTACATAATTCAATAGGTACATTCTCTAGTAAATGAAGGTCCCATTTAAGAATACCTAGCTGCTATTTCTTGCTATTTAAATGTCCAGACTGTAGTACTAACTATATCACCAGGGTGATAAAGTCGTTCACTGCCGCTTGCAAAGAAGGAGAGCGGAATATCACATCATACGCGTCCTATGTGGAAAAAATGTCTTTTCACCCCAGTTTCCAACATACTCAGTTCCTCGTCTGCCGCGTACCTCTGTCAAACATTACAGGAAAGAGCCTGGTCAGAAAAAATAGCTAATTCTAAAGTTGTGACTAACAATTTTTTTACAGACACTCATTTTCTATCTGTGGGGCTCAGGTGAGACATTATTCAACAGAGAATGCAAAATTTTGTTTATTTCAATAAAATTAGAAAAGAAATAAGAGAAACGAACTATATTTTG
>NC_142940.1:2027738-2042738 GCF_046866305.1 Octopus bimaculoides
GGAGGAGATGGTGGTAGAGGAGGAGGTGAATAACCGAAGAAGAAGTTCTACAAAATTTTGTAAGGAGAAAGATGGGAGAAAAAATATAATTTGAAAACATAAAGAGGAGTCAACAGAAGTAAACATCTACGTAAAAAAAAAAAAAAAATGCGTTTGAAGAAGAAAGTGAAAAGGCAAAAAATAAGAGTGTGCAAGAAATTTAAAGATTCAGAAAGAAATAGAGAGGGGAAAGAGATGGAATGGCAAAAAATAGGAGGAAGGCGTAAGTGAAGAAATAAGGAAATATTAAAGAAAATAAAATGCAGAGGAAGGAGAGTAATTGAAAGAAGAGCAACGAACGAATAGAAATATAGAAAGATTGAGAAAAAGATTACAAGAATGACGAAAATATGAATAACAATAAAATCAGCAACAACAGTATCAACTACAATAATAATAATAATAATAATAATAATAATAATAATAATAATAATATGAAGAAGTAAAAGAGATGAAGCGAAAATATAAGAGGAGGTTTGGAATAAATAGTGGTATATAACTTTTATAAATTGAATTATTGATGGTCCTTCGTTTGTAGAGGAAAGCGATCAAACCAAAAATACGACCAAAATACACCGATTGCAAATTATCGATCTGTTTCTTTGGGTGAAGTGTAGGAAAGAATTCTTCTGTGGAATTCTAAGCTCCCCATTCCATTGTTTTGACTCGCTGCTAATGAATATAAATAATATAATTAATGCTAGTAAAATGAGGTTCCGCCAGAAACAGAGAAAAATGTAGCAATCAAACAGCCATTTTCATGAAACATCTAGTGGGATGGATTCATTTTAAATGCTCCGCCCATTATCGTGAAGATGCACTGCCTACCAATTCTATCAATTAGATTGAAGTGGTCCAATAGGAGTTAGCAACTGGAAACTTGAAGACTATTACACTAAAACATCAGCCACTTCACTGTGAAAATACTAAATATGTTTAAGAGCTACAATAGTTTGTTCACTGGCTTCATCTCAACACCGAATTGTTGTAATTCCAAAATTTATCCCAAAGAATTATTTAGCCTTAAAGAACTCACAACACTAAACGGAGATTTAGTCATAATTTCCTTCGTATCAGAAGTTATCTTCGCGCTTGCATCACTGAGAAGCAACTGGCATCTTTTCTTTTGCAAATATAAGTCCTTTACGTACAAGAAGTGCTCGACAGACCAGCCAATAAATTACAATAGCATTTCTTTTATCAAACAGACTATTAAGAAATAATGATTTCTTATATAGCCGCGAGACCGTTATTTTCGGAGGCGAAGGTGTCAGTCGATTGTTACAACCTTAGTAGCCGTCTGCGTCTTTATGCTACCCTTCGGCAGACGGAAAACAAAATTCAATCAGGCAAGATGTGAAATTAGAACGTAAAATGTCGGAAGAAACACCACAAGACATTATGTTTGACGTGCTGACCATGCTGCCACTCCAACCTGACCCATCCCCCTGCAACAGTAATTTACAATATACAATGAAAAAGTGATAAAGAATCTCACTTCATTATATTGAAGCTTACAACCAGAAGTACATGACACAGCTCATTAATGGAACACTGATATCGTTAAATGGGTTTTAAATGATCTTATACATTACCATATTGTGAATTATTATCATTAAATTATTCCATACTCTTAGATACAATTTATATTCATAAAGCTTTGTTGCTGTTAACAATTACATGGCATAATATTGTCGTGATATTTCAAACCCAATGTATTATTAAAAATATTATTTATCATAAATAGCAGACATTAAAAACAGTTGGTCTCCTGCTACAAACGAATTAATATAACATTTTCCCCTCGTAATTTTAAAAAACTGCGGGTGGTCACTTTTGGTTTGTAAAATGTAGAAAAATAAAGAAATAAGTTGTAATTATGCTGACTCGTTCCTAATTATAGAGAAATCCTATATAAGATTCTTCATTCATATTTAGAAATTCAACGAAACCCTGAAAAATTCTAATCGCCTACTAAATTCTTTCAGCTACCAGCTGTTAATGAATTGTAAATATGAATGATAGATATGCACAACATGGATATCGTAGGAACAGGTATGACTGTATGGTTAACATGTTTGCGTCGCAAATACGTATTTTCAGGCTCAGTTCCACAGACCAATAACTTGAGCAAGTGTTTTCAACTATAATTCGATCAACGCCTTGGGAGTGAATTTATTAGACGGAAACTGTATGTATATACTTTATTGAAAAGCAGCAAAAATATCACCAAAAACTGTTACTCAGAGTTTCACGTTCCCGTTCGTCGGACAGCTTTGTTTAGAATTCCAAACAAAACTGTCCGACGAACGGGAACGTGAAACTGAGTAGCAGATTTTGTGATATTTTTGCTACGTTTCAATAAAGCATATTATTCTACCTCTGGTATTCAAGTACTATTTTTTCCACCTTGTTTCGCATTTATGTGCTTATATATATATATATATATATATATATATATATATATATATATATATATATATATATATATATATATATATATATATATATATATATATATATATTTATATATTTATATATTTATATATATATATATATATAAGTATATATATAAGTATATATATATGTACATTTACACATACATACATATGTGCACACACACACACACACACACACACATACACACACACACACACACACACACGCACACATATATATATATATATATACATACATACATTTATATGTGTGTGTGCACGTATCTGAGTTTGTGACCCTACCGTTTCGCAACTGGTGATGGTCTGTTTACGTCCCTGTAACATAATGGCTCGTCAAAAGAGACAATAAAAGTACCAGTCAAAAACTAAGAAAACAAGAAGTAAAAAAAATAGGGTCAATTTGAGAAACTTGATCTCTCAAGGCTGTACTGCAGCATGGCCGCTTTCCAATTACAGAAATAAAAAAAAAATAAGAATAGAAATGATAATATCAGTTTTTTTTTTCTTTTCATCGAATTTCATTATCAGACAAAATAGCCATTGCTGAATTTATTTTAGATAATTTTTTTTATTTCATCGCAATATCTTAAAGATGATAGAAACACAAATAAGAATCCCATTTTTCAGTCTAATATTATTTACATGCTATTATTTAAAGTTTTATGTGCTTCGAGATCCACTATTCCGAAAGCAAGAACTATTTATTATTATACTTTACATTTTTCGAACCGTTTAAATTGTTTTTCCTTTTTTAAAGACCGTCTTTCAGTCCACATTTATCCAATCTTTCTCTCACTTCACATTTTTCTAATCCTTGTCTCACATCGTATTTTTAGCGACTACACTACCTAACCATTTTTGCATCATATCCCAATTTTTTCCAGCCATATTTTCTAGCACAGGTGAGCTAAGATCTTCTATTGTGAAAGTCATATAGCCTGAATCTTGATTGATATAGAGGTGACTAATCAAGATAATATATTATCTTTCACTGCAGAAGACAAAAACGGAAAAAAAGGAATGCAAGAAACAGCAGGAAAAAAGCGAAGATAAAGAATTCAGCTATTGCATTCTGGGAAAGTTATCAGTCTAAAAGATGCACTACAATAGTTGCTAATCAAACATTGAGTGCAGACAAATTTTGTGAGTACTTTTTCTCTCACCTCAGAATATTTTTGTTCTTGAAAATTTAATTGCTTTTGTCAAAAACGTCCACCTTTCTCTTAACCCTCCAATTTTTCCTCCTCACTGAAAATCTTAACCATCTTTAAATACTGTTAAATATTTCTGCTCAAAAATCAGCAAGACTTCGGATGCGTCATTCACGCAATAGATAATCCCAAAATAAAGGAGGACAACTTATTAAAGAAGTGGAATGTTTTTTTGCTTTTATTTACAGCTTCTCCATTACTTTAACTTAGGAATTTTTTTTAGTTTTCTCTCGCTGATTTTAGAAAGGAAAATAAATATTGAAGGAAACCTCGAAATTACAAAACAATTCATTTGTCTAAAAACCTATAGAATACATTTAAAGTTGTTATTGGAGACAAACCATAATGCAGTAGCAGGAATTGTCTCAAAGAACAGATGATCAACAGTGAAGAGTAAATAATAATAAAATAATGTAAACCAGAATAACAATAATAATAGGTGCAGCAGCTGTAACATTCTTCTTCTTCTTCTTCTTCTTATTCTTCTTCTTCTTCTTCTTCTTCTTCTTCTTCTTCTTCTTCTTCTTCTTCTTCTTCTTCTTCTTCTTCTTCTTCTTCTTTCACTGCACTACCGAGCGCTACTCTGTGTGCCTTGGGTATGTGCTGTGGTTTGTTGTGATGCTCTTATAGTTACTATATTGAAAATGTTTTACGTAGGATGTGTGCAGTGCCTAGTAGTGTTATTTTCTTTATGTTATGTATACTTGTTAGCCATGGTGTATTTTTGTGTATTTGCCACTACGATAGGAATTGTTTATGCTTTTAGACGCCACATTCGAGTTACCTCTATTTCCAGATCTTCGAATTTTACAAGTTTTACTCGACATTCGAGGATTGTTGTTGTTATTATTATTATTATTATTATTGTTATTATTATTATTATTATTATTATTATTATTATTATTATTATTATTATTATTATTATTATTGTTATTATTATTTATAGATATATTTGTATATATATACATGCACACATACTCACATGCACATATATGCAATCTCATACATAGTTCACTTCATGTTTACGTAGAAACTTTATCTCTGTTCCATTATATTCATAGTTGTAGGCAAATGCAAAAACAAAAAAGAAACTTGTTCTGTTCGTTTGTCCCAAGAATTTTAAAGTACGAAACACGAAGTCTGACAATAACAATGAATTCTATAATTCCTAATTCCCTTTCCTACATCCAAATTGTCTCCGCCTAGGAGCAATTTGGCTTCAAATGTAATATTTGTGTTTTGCTGGGAATTGATGGCGTAAATATGTTGTGAATTCCGCGTTCAGCCCGAAGCTTCTGAAACGAAGATTAACATACGGCTTCCAAACTCGACTACCAATAACAAATAAACATTTAGTAGTTTTATATATTACACAATATATTACACAAGTGCATATGTACGTTCTGTTACAAACATAAACACAGGTATTGCTACAAATGTATTCATATATATATATATATATATATATATATATATATATATATATATATATATATATAGTTAGATAGATAGATATGTGTGTGTGTGAGACACTCACACATACATATACACACATATATATATGCATAAAATACAGTCTGATTTTGGATAGCTTTCATATGTTTCCATTATATTTCGTTTCACAAATGAATTAGAAATTTAAAATATGTATGCTCAATGTTATTTGCTTAATATTTAGCTCGCGTTGCTTTGTACAATGGAATAATGTATTATAATTCGTGGTAGAAATTTAAAAACAATACCGGTTGGTGTCTGTCTAATTTCAATACATCAGACACCTTACATCTTGCTGTTTCTGTTTTCATATATTGCATTTAGAGTTCCTAGTAATACAAACTTCACATGGCTGTTTCATAAAAGCATTCTTCTATTTGGGAATAAGTCGATTACTTATTTATCCTTGTACGAAGCTCGGTATTTTGCTAAAACACGTACTTATTCAATTGAGTATTCGCTATCATGCATTTATATTATGCTTAACAAGTTGTTTAATGTATCAATGTGTATGAATCTAACATTGGTGTAAACATCGTTACATATGCAAATCGAATTTTCCTGTTTATTGAAAACCTTGTTAGTAGTGACTATCTCTCTGTGGATAGAGAAAGACAAGCACATAACATCTGGAAATTTGTACCATTACAACCGCTGCCTGTCACACACTTCTATGAAACCTTAAAATTACGATCCCTTAATGAAATATTCTCTGTTGTACATTTACAATCCTCACTCACATTCTTGGTTCAATGTTTTCACGTCCGATTTGACATTTGATGTGCTGCTTTCTGATCTACACTCCAATAACTCTAGTGCGCTGTAAGATTTGGCTATGTGTCTCTCACTGTTTCTTCAGTACATTAGCGATCTCCATAGTGTATCCAACGGAGATAATAAATGATGTCGGAATTAGATGTAAAATAAGTTATGTGCTGGCTGGAAACCTGTCCTAAAAGCTAGTAACAAAGCAGAATCCGTCAAAGAAAATCATAATTCAGCTGCTGATATTGAATCTAAACCAATGACGACGGCGATGTCATTGACGGTGGTGTTGGTAGTAATGCTGCTGCTGCTGCCGCGGATGATGATGATGATGATGATGATGATGATGATGATGATCACGACGGTGATATACATTGTGAAGAAATGAATAAATATGAAGATGAGGATGCCACTCATATTAATAGCGATGTTGCTAGTTTCAGACCTGCCTGTGTCGATGACGATGGCGTTGATGTAAATACACCAAAAAGCTGCTTGAAATTAAATACTTTATATAACATCGAAATAATTCAGTCGGGGACATTTTTTAACCATATTAAGAGCTAAATTCCTCATAGAATTTCCATCTGATTACAGTGTGACAGTTTGCGACAATTAATTTATATCAACTTTAATTATCTTGAAACTTTTCCTAAATTTTCTTTCCTTACCTTAATGTTACTTCTGTATGGCTTGTTGTTCGTTTTGTTTATATTTCTGTAGATTTATTCTTCCTTTTATAAACTGTTTCTTTGATATTATCAACGGATAACAAGATATTTCAGTTGAGAAGAAAACAAAACTGTTGACTGAGAATTGATAATTATTTGCCAATGTTTGTCAAATATTTGTGATGTAGGGTTAAAAACAATTCTATATGAATGACAGCAATACTCGAGGTATAGTTTTTCTGTTTCCCAGAGTACACTTCTCTTCCGGATCATCTTTGTGAAATAAGATGTAATATATATGCAATAAATAAAGATTACTTTTGGAAATAAATTTAGTTTCTTTCTTTGCGTAAATAAAATTATTTTTTGTTTACTTCAGTTTTGGAATTTATATACCATGTATGTTATGAATGTATATATAGTTTGTTTCCTTTTCCAAAGATCTTGGCAAAAGAGTTTTACAAAAATATGTTTTACACATTTTATTTAACTGCCCATCCTTTACATGTGTATATCAATGGCGTCGGTTTGCAGTCAGCGCTTAGTTTATGGGGGGAAATTTGTCCGAATGTATTTAAACATCTTACTTAAAATGTGGGAGCTTAGGGAAGGAAACAAAAAGAGAGACACAGACAATGTTAAGAAAACTAACTCTGGTGCCTAATTTATAGACGCGAGAATGTGAAAACAAACCCAGAAAATAATTAAAATCATAATAAACACTGACTTAAAAAGCAACACCAACCCCAAATATGGTTTCGTTTTAATTTAAAGACAATGTTTAATCAGCGATCAGTGAAACATATTTATTGATACGTAGAGTTAAACTTTGAAATCATTTCTAATAACACAATAAGTCATAGGTTTGCTACAAATATTTCCAGCCCAAAATACTGCGACAAATATTTGTGGAAAATGTTTGTAATTTCTACAGTATGACAGCAGTGGTTCCGAACCATTTCAATATCCGGGCCAAATCGAAAGCATGATTTTTTTAGTGGGTTGCACCAATAAAAGAACTAAATTATAATATTTACAGCGGGAAGACTGTCGTGGGCCGTCGGAAAGATACTTGAGTGCCACGTGCGTCCTTGGGGTCCACTGTTGAGAACCTTTCGTTTGGTATATACTGTGGATTCTGGTTCCAGTGGGGAAAGAATATTTGGCGTGTCATACAATGCAGTGATTTTGTCAGAAATTCTACTAATTACAGACGTCATTTGTTAAACTGGGTTTTGCATGATTGTATTAATTATATTAATTAAGGTAAAGATACACGATTGCAAGAAACTAACACTGGGGAAAAAAACTGGAAAAGTAGAGTAGTTTTTACTACAGAGTAGACACATTCTCATTATATGAAAAATAAACGGTGCAAGGAATCTACCATATTTGGAAGTTTGGTAAATGGCAAGAACAAGAAGCATATATATTCATACAGAAAATATAAAAGAAGTATCTATATATTATTAAATATAGTAGGTTATATAATGTCAGTGCTGGTTGCTCGACGAAACCGGTTTTTACGTAAAGTTCTTTGCTAATCACTATCATAATAGCTTTTCTACTCAGCGTTGTGACGAGAAAACATAGCAATATATGTAGTGCATTAAGTTACCATTTTCAGCCGAAAAGAAAAAAAACAAACTTTATGTGCTTCAGAGAAACTTAAATTCTAAGCGGAGTGGAACATTTAAATTGCACAAGTTTTCAAGTATACTTTCGTGTGAAAGTATCTTAGTTATTATAAAAATATTCTATCTCGATGTAATTGATAGCTGAGCAACATGGAATTTTACTTTCACAAAAGACCAATATATTTTGGATTACTATGTCTTACATAAGTTTTCTTTTGACCTATAACAGACATACCGAACTGAAATATATCAATTCTTTGCTATGTAGAATATTGACTTAAGATAACCAAATGAGATAAAGAATTTGAAAATGTAGCGATGTTAGGAAGAAACTTATGAATTTGTAAAAAAGACGAATTGTGATAGGAGCAATCTGAGTTCCATTCATGAACACAACAAAACAGTTACTCAGATGAAATAATCACTTTAGCTTATTTCAAAAGAAGATATATTTCTATTTCGAGGTAATTCAATTTGTTACATCGCTGTACAGATTTTGTATCTCCTGACAAAATTTTTGATAAGTTTCAGCAATACTTTATTAAAGATTTCCGACAATAAATGAAAGAAAAGGAACAGAACATTACAAAGAAATGAGTTCTGAATTCTACCGTTTCAGTTGCTTTCTTCTTATCAATTCTGCCATTGTGTACATGCACATTCGTATATTTATAGGTATACATTTACGCACATACATACACATTTAGCTATCTACAATTTACATTTTCAAACAAATTCAGGGACAGAAATACGCATATAGTTATACTAAAAGATGTCTTTTTCTCCTCATGGCACACTTTTGACACCCCTGTAAACAGCGTAGTGTCATGTCGAAAATATAATTTTTGTTTTTGTATACAAGAGAAAGCAATTTATGTAAAAATGAGGCTTCTTTAATGTTTAATATGTAAAATGCATTTTTACAGGGCAACATACTTTATCACTTGTCGATAACCACACTTTAAAATGAATCCCTCAAATCTAGTGGATTTTTCCAAATCGTCAAATCTTATTTATTAGTTTTATTGCTAACATTTCAGCTTTTGAAAATACTTTCCTATCTCCTGTTATCGGTACTAACAATAACATATACCAATGGTTGCATGCAAATTAGGTTTGTCAGTGGAGAAAATTAACCAAGAAGTTACTAAGCATCATAATGAAATATTTCCATCTTTATTCACTCTTTCAGCTGCTGGTCCTGCTCTTTTGGTCCATGTCAGCTGAGTTTATAAGACTCATCTGTGGAGGACGATGGTGTGTGGATAACCCCTAATACACATGTAAAGTATCTTCGTGAATATTGCTGGTTAAAATCTTAAGTCCTTATAACAATAAGAGAGAGAGAGAGAGAGAGAGAGAGAGAGAGAGAGAGAGTGGTCAAGGCGAGAAAGCAATTGAACCATAAGATTTTTCCTTTATAGTTCACCTGAGTCACTCCAACACTGTACAAACATTGCATACATGCATACGTACATACATACGTACGTACATACATACATACATACATACATACACACACACACACACACACATATATATATATATATATATATACATACATATACAGCTTAAATTTCGATTGCTTTATCCTGAGCAACGCACACGCCATCGAAAGTGGCTATATAAGAAATCTAAATGGATCTATATTGAGGTATTCAGGTACATAAACACAGTTAGGGTTGATACATACATTTATATGGACTAATACACAGCAAAACAGAAAGGAAAAGTCATATATATATATATTATAATGCATACACACACACACACGTATACTTATAGATGTATGTATATAAATATGTGGGTGTGTGTGTGTTGATGCGTGCGTGTGTATGCAGTGAGATAAAAGAAAATACAGTATATGTGCAGGTGTTTACAAAGAGCAAAATAAGGTGCTAGGAATTATGGTGACATGAATAGGAGAGCTAAAAACAATTTAGAAAGATAGAGGAATGGAAACATATTATTGAAATAATGGAAAAGATATCAAGATGGAAATGGTAAAAGATTTAGAAGAAAGTCTTTAGTGTTTGTGTGTACAGTTGTGCACAAACTTCCATATTGCTGGAGCAGTTGCTAAGCAGTGGCTCTGAGATGACAGGAAAAAAATGGTGTTGATTTATATGACAAAGTTGTATTCACACTAGCTGTATATTTGACGGTCTTTTCTCAGTAGAATGATTGTATGTGTGTGTTTCACTGTGCGCGTGTGAATGAGTATATGTGCGTGTGTGCATGTGTTTGTGGATGTGAAGCAACACTTCATACGTATATCTGAAATGATTTAGATTTAAGCACAGACATACTTAGATAAAGCCATGTATATAATTATTACATGAATATATGTAAACACTATTTCTTTCTGTCTCTTTCATCCTACCGCTCTCGCTCGCACAAAGATAGATACATATATTTACTCATATTTATACGTATATTCATGTTCATTTATTATTTAAACACACACACACACTCATAGGTATTATATGTACACATCGCAAGCGTGTATATGTATACGAGTGTGTTTCTCAGTGAATACAGTGATGTAGTGTAGCTTTACAAATCCTGATAATAAATATAAAACACACGTTTTATCCTTGTCTAACTTTGCAATAATCTTGGTGAATCCTGTCGGCGTTCCTGTGGATATTTGTAACGTGTTCTCGCGCCCTGCAATTCATCTCGTGTAGATTATACCTGATGATATAAAGCAGGATCCACCATCGCTGATGGTACATTAAAGCATCAGTGTACCCGCACCAGGGCAGTGTGAATCAGCACCAATTTCCATCCTGTTCCTATCTACAAGAACGGTGAAATAACCCGGCGTGAGAACAACTACATACGAGAAATCTTATTGTCAAATTGCGTTCCCGCCGTGACCATCATTGTGTCTGTGCATAAGATTGTATTTTACAATAAGATTCTTTATCCTTTCTGACGAAAGACTTAAATTTGAGGAATATTTTGTTAGTATTTCAAGCAAAGAGATTGACCACATAAATGATCGTTCTAGCAGTGAGATTTGCCGACGTTGTTTAATCATAAGTCTGTCCTGATCGCGTAAAAATTTAATTAAAGTTTCCAGCCATGCCGAACGCCTCTTATTTGCAGGCAATTTATAAGTATTTTATTCTTTGTATATCTGAAAGCTGTAAGGTAGAACTTTCGTGGGATACAGGTATCTGTAATAGATGCCGGGATCACGTGGATGTTTGTCGATTACTTTTAATCTGTAATTTGCGTCGCTGTATTCCATTGAGTAGTAAATTGATGATAGACGTGAGAAGCTGAAATATAGAGATTGATATGACATTATGACGAGATGAACACCGGAGTTCAGACAGACATATTCATCGAACACCAATCAGTGTTAGAGTTTTACGCTAGTTAAAAGTAAGATGGTGACGAAGAGAATATATACCGACTACTTATTAATCGATGGATATGTTTATATTTAGATACATACAGATATAGATAGATTTATAAATGGTTTGATATCGATATAGATATTTTCATACCTATATCTATTTCCTCTGTCAATCTCCAGTCTCTCTCAATATACATGTACTTATCTTTGTTTTCTTCGTATACACACGCACGTACACACACACACACACACACACACACACACACACACACACACACACACGCTATTATATATATATATATATAAGTAAATATATTGGTTCATAGATTCGTAGATAAATAACTTATATAGAGCGATAGACAGATCAAAAGATCGATGGAAAGCAAGAGAAATGCAAATGAATGAACAGACATGGCAACGGGCATAAAGATACGATGGTGGATAGATAAAAAAGATAGTTACACTGAGATAAACAAATTGATGATGAGATAACTAGATATATACAAAGATATTTAGATATATAGGTAGATAGAGAAAGCATAAATATATAGATAAAGGGGGACATATGTAAATATGTATGTATATCTATCTATCTATCTATCTATCTATCTATCTATCTATCTATCTATCTATCTATCTATCTATCTATCTATCTATCTTTCTATCTATCTATCCATATATATATATATATATATATATATATATATATATATATATATATATATATATATATATATATATACGTATATGCACACATATATAAGAACATACGCATATAATATATATATATATGTGTGTGTGACAGACAGCTGAATAGGCGGGTATATAAATAGATATTTAAGTGAGTAGATTGTTATGTAGATAAATAGATAGATAGATAGATAGATAGATAGATAGATATATAGATAGATAGATAGATAGATAGGCAGATAGATAGATTAATTGAGAGATTCAGATTGATAGATTAGGAACAAGTTATTTTGTATATGTAGGTAGGCATGGAGGTAGATTGATTGATTGCTGAATGTACGCATTTATAAGCTCAGGAAATGCCCATATGGAGCTAAACGAAAATGTCGGTGAACAGTAGACACACACACACACATACACACACACGCTTATATATACATGCATACATGTACATACATACATGTACATACATACATGTACATACATACATGTACATACATACATAGATGTATATATATATATTCTCGCGAACATGCGCGAACGCACTCACACACACAAACATATATGTATATAAATGTAAGTATACGAAGATAGAATTATGTGTTAATGGGCAGACAGATAAATAGATATAGATAAATATGATAAACCGATGGATATATAGAGTTAATATACATTTACGGTAAATTAGATATGAGTGATGGATAAATATAATGGATCAATAGGCATGATTTGATAAATATATAAATATAAGTGATAGGTAGATGGCGAAATAGATACATAGAGACTTGACGAGATAGCATTGCGATATAATTCAGTGGATAACTATGCAGAAATAATGCAGATATATGGGTAAATAAATAAAAATATAGTGGCATATCGGTTTGAATATTTAGCTTTATGAGAAACAGTAAGGATGAAGAAAGAGAAAATTTTTCGTGTACAAGAGAGACACCACAAACACCGTGAATTGCATAAAGTAACTATACATAAAAATTAGATGAAATCCATCATGTTAATATGCATGAGAAGAACCTGAGATAGATATCGGCAAAGGAGCAAGTGATAAGACACATAAACCTTGCCAATCATTGTAAAATCTGGAATTATTCTCTTTGAGTTTCTGGCACCAGATTCTGAAAGAAACTTTCCATCAATACTGCTTTACTTACTATCAAGAAGGTATTTTTAATGCAGTATTTCAGTTTTTTTATCATTTCACAGAAAATTGATTATTATTATTTTTTCTTTTTTTGATTCTACAGTCGAGGTTTTTTTTATTTCTTTATCTATTTTTAAGCTAGGAAGATTGCTTAGAGATAATCTGAGAAAATAATTCACGTTTGAAGACATCAGTATTCAACCAAACCCTTTCACTGTTCTCGCTTTACAAGTAATAAATCATTGGTGAACATCGGGCATGTCTTGCAATGGATATCAAATATAGGTGGGGATTATGGCGAAAGCTGTTTTGAAGTGCTGTATTTAAGAAATCTAAACTCATTTCCATTTATTTATATTGGTGATTCCAACAATTGTTTGTTCATTTTCGTCCGCCAATCTCTTCTCAAAATCATATAAATTTTCGACATACTTTTTGAGATTCCAGTTTTCCATTCGATATTTTATATCTAAAATCCACTACACACACACACACAGAAACACACACACACAGAAACACACACACACACAAATGTATATACATACACACACATATATAATATAAAAATATGATTGAAACGTGTTTGCGTCAACATGTACCTCCTTGCAACAATGTAAACTTTCATTGAACCAGGATATCCTTGACCTCAGAGAAGCAGCATAAATTCTAGAACAGAGAAAACGGCGTTGATTATGAAAAGAACCTCTCATACGGAGTTGTGGTGCATACAAACACTCGGGCTTGTATCACTAGCGGGAAATAATCCTCCGTTACCGTTGCTGCGGCTGCCAGGTCACGTGATTTCGGCCTTCATTTGCCTTAACAATTATGCCACTTTCTCCGGTATCTGAATGCATCTTCGGTTAATTAATGACGTTCGTTTCCTAATTAACTGCTTCGTACTTTCAAGATGACATTAGGATTTGGACATTCTTTTAGAATCACTTCTTTCTTTAGGACGAATAATATAAGATTTTAGAAACGCGATCAGGGAGGAGAAGAAATTTGGGATTGCTCACGAGAGAAGATCCATGTTAGCATATATAAATACATAAACCACATGCAAAAAAAAAAAGAAATGTGCATATATTATATTTCATCAAACATCCTTATATCTACATGTGTACATAAACACACCTGTACAGTATATATATATATATATATATATATATATATATATATATATACATACATGTATTAATAAATATATATAGTCAATACAGTATCACATGTATGAATATGCGCATGCCCACAAGTATTCATATATATATATATATATATATATATATATATCCGTGTTTGTGTGTGTGTGTGTGTATGTATATTTGTATTTTTGTGCGTGTGTGTCCTAATGTGTATATGCGTGTTTATAGAACGATCGTCAATAAATATTTCAATACCTAAAAAAAAAGCTATCCTTTATATTCGATGTATGCAAAATAAGTAAGCTTGTTATCTATTCTACAGCTAAATCTCCTGTCATCTACAAACATATTCATGAATAC
>NC_142940.1:2047738-2055238 GCF_046866305.1 Octopus bimaculoides
GTCTATGTGTATCTCTGAATGTGTATGACTGTGTAAGTATATATATGTAGCATGTTTGTGTATGTGTGAACATGTGTATATGTATAAGAGTAGATACTATTTATGTATATGCATGTATACATATCTATATATATATGTTTTACGTACGACACTTCTTTTATTCCTTCGAATTTCATATATATGTATGTATGCATATGGTATATATATATATATATATATTTATTTATTTATTTATTTATGTCTAATCACTTAATATTATTGTGACGTGAGTAGGAATTGTTTCATATATTTTCCAGCCACTAGGTTTATAATAAGCAATACTAAAATGAATTGTAGTAGAAAAGTATATGTCTAGTATTTTTCTATCGAATGTATTTAACTACCAGAATTGGAGGCTATTTATCTTTTCTAAAAAACGCTTTTCCCCGCGATTTTGAAGTCGTCACATCGTTTTAGGAACGAACATGGAAATATCAACGAAATCATTCAAATATACAACTATAGTTTATAACACGGGCATCATAGTAAAATGAAAAATGATTCGTTCATTAAGATTTGACAATAAATTTAACCGATAAAGATGTAACGCTATTTGATGTTTGCGCCATTCTTTAGACACAGAACTACATACAAATGCAAACACACGAACACACAGACACACACACACACACACACACAAGTTTATATACAACATTCACATGTGCGCACATGCTCAAAATATCTAAGTGCAAGACTATGAAATTTCCCCCAAGACATATAAAAGAAACGGCAATAAAGATTCCTTAAAAAATATGTCATATTCATTGTCTATCTGTTGAAATACTCACTGAAGCGTAGCGAAAGCTATAACCGAGATTAATTTTGTGGCAACACATCATCATTTTACACAGTTTTTTCATATATATGTGTAGGTATGTATATATATATATATATATATATATATATATATATATATATATATATATATATATATAGGGAGAGAGAGAGAGAGAGAGAGAGAGAGAGAGAGAGTGAGAGTGAGTGAGAAGGAGATGAATGTGTGTGTGTGTGCATGTGTGTATATATATAAGTATATATATATGCATGCACGTGTGTATGTATATCAATCTGCATTAATTTATCTAGTTTTGATTGACTGTCTGTCTCTTGTTCTTCACACCCGCATGCAATCACACAGATACAAATATATATACAAATATATGTACATCTATATATATTTCTATATATAAATATATATATATGCATATATATACATACATATTCATGAATATACATACATATACATATATACATACATATACATATACATACATATAAATATACATACATACATATAATATATATATATATAGATATATATATGTGTGTGTGTGTGTGTGTGTGTGTGTATGTGTGTGTGTGTGTGTGTGTGTGTGTGTGTGTGTGTGTGTGTGTGTGTGTGTGTGTGTGTGTGTGTGTGTGTGTGTGTGTGTAATGTCTAGAACAATTGCTGTCATTTATGTTTCATTTCTCGATCTAATAGCGCAACAGATAATACCGCAATCACAGTTAACATCATGTCCTGCTTCCATATATATAGTACTCTTAAATAACAAATTCGCTAACCGAATAATTTGATGCTGCAAACGTTCTTAATTCACATATGTGTAAAAAATTGAAACTAAAGAAGTGTTGTTCAGGAAAATTGGACTATTTCTCTGATAGATATTCTCTTATGGCTGTTATCAATGTGTGAATTTCTCAAAACGAGTCTTGGATGCGTATTGTATATCGGAGCAATTTCAGGAAATTGCTTCAGGTTTAAATTATTTTGAATTTTGACTGTCGTCATCGATGCCGTTTTGTTGTTAATGTTTGGATCTATCGTTGGTGACCGGCTCGAGTAGACCTATAACGAAGAGAAATCGGAAACGTGACCTTGCCCCATATACATTTCTACAAAGCGATAAAGAGGTCTTTTAAATGTAAATAATATATCTGAAAAGAAGACGAGATGGTTATGGGTGGAAAGTTTCTGATCATTTTTGGGGTCTGAGCAACAACAACAACAGCAAGAACAACAACAACAGCAGCAGCAGTAACAGAAACTGCAGGTGTAACATTGATATATTATATCTAAAAACACGATCCGATTTCAGATTGTTTTATAAGAAATGTTATGACAAAGATGTGGTCGTTATTTCTCGCACGCAGTGGAACCAGTACAGGTTATCCTTATGGAGACGTATATATATTAAGAATCTATGCTTTGGGAGAAATTATTTGATAGTAAGAATGGCTTCGGTACACTTCCCAGGATATTCATCTACTTACGTTTGGAATAACGTATTTAATGATGAGATAAAAAACATCACTTCCATAATGAAAAAATGAAAATGCAATTAAAATTAACGATTTTACTCGAAACATGTAAGGGAGAAAACTCTGATAAAAAAATTGTTTGAAAATTAAACAGGTGCCTGAAATGCTGAGACTTGCCTCAAGTAGTTATGGAGACGGATGACCCTATTTCTTGCATTTGAACGTGGAACACCGAAGAAAAAAAAATCCAACTGCACAGTAACATTTTCGAGGAAGACTCGATCCTGGCTTAAGTTATTCAAACGGTCACATGGAAAAAATCACAAGCAATCCACTACAATGAACGTAGTAAATATCAATGAATGCATATTCGATTCTCCTAGCGAAACACGATATCTCATTCGTTACAAAGAATTATTCCTTTCTGTTTGAAGTGCAAAATGCATCAATGCTACAAAGATAGTCGCGAAAGTTTGCACGCAGCAAGAATACGGCTTGTTAGACTACTAAAGTTGTTCAACTATCAACAAACGAAAATATATCCAGACACTATGAACACAGTAGTGCCCTTATAGAATTATCAGTCTCTCATGTACATTTACGTACAGATGTATGTATACAGGCGCGCACACACAACATAAAAACTCACACGTACCACATGTACACGCACACAACGTATGTATGTAGACACTTGATGGTTAAGAATCCATCCTACGTTCCTCCGTCATGTGACGTTTTGCGATATATAAATATGTGTGCAGTAATTGCTTCTGTGCATATGTATATATATGTTTGTGTGTGTATATGTGTGTATACACATACATACATGCACATAGTTACATGCACATACATAAATTCATGCACATTTATGTGTGGATGCATACACACACACACACACACACACACACACACTCACACTCATTCACTGATAAAGTTACACAAACATTCACCTTTCTAATTTGTTTAAGCAGTTTTTATTTAACAAACACAAAGAAGTAAATATTGAAGATTCATTATTTGTGTATTTGCGGGTATATATGCATCAATGTCTTTCCCTTTCAAACTGACTCTCTCTCTCTCTCTCTCTCTCTCTCTCTGTCACACATGCACACATACACACACACTTGTATATATATATATATATATATATATATATATATATGTATAAGTAAACAAACAGTGAACATGCAAGCCATGCTTCTCTATCTCCTTCTCTCTCTCCCTCTCTCTCTGTCAATTTGTCAAAGGCAGCCCAACGATACATACATGTGGCAGCATGTATACGCATATATGTACATACACACCCTCACACATACCTATACATGTATCCGTATATACATCTCTATATGTACATTTACACATCTGTATATACGTATGCATATATATATGTATATATATATATATATATATATATATATATATATATATATATATATATATATATATATATATACACATATATATATATAGTCGCATGTTTTCGTTTTTATTTTAAAGGAAAACAAATACACACATAAATATACGAAGTCAAAAATATTTTCCTATATAAATTTTATGAGTCCGCGTTCCATATTACATTGTATAGATTCAGAGCTGAAAAATATTCATCTTGGAAAAGATTTTCCAAAGACGTCTAAAATATTTTTCTCATAACAAAATGAAACTGAAATAAAATGGAATAAGAAAAAGAAATATTTGATGAAGAATAAATAAATGAAAAAGTAAATAAAATCGAATCTGTATTGTACATCAGCGGCAACGATGGAATGGCATGCAAATAAATATTAATGTGATTTACATCAGGATTCTTAACTAATTTGATGGAAGTTTGCTTCAGAAGAAACCACAGATTATTTTTTTATGGGTTGAAGCATTCAATGATAAATAATAGAAATGTTTTGTTGAATTTCCTTAAATTGAACCCGTGACATTTACTTGTGTATACGTGAATGGCATGAAAACAGCATCGTCAATGCCAGATTCAGCATGCAATACAACCGACGCAGCAGATTAAAATAGAAACTCTGTTTATATATGTCAACGGTACTCTCTCTCTATTTGTGACTTATTTTTCTCTCAGTCGTCTTGATTTGGTCCCTCTATCATACACACCCTCTTTCTTTCTCTATTTGACTCTGAGTCAATAATAGACAATAATTTTGCATATAAGAACTGAGGTGTATATATCTGGAACCGGTGTGTTATTATGTATGTGCTGTGGAAGAAATGGTAGAAAAAATGTGTATAAATGTGTGTGTGTTTGGGTATATATATATATATTTATATATATGTGTGTGTCTGTGTGTGTGTGTGTGTGTGTATGAATATGTGTGAGCACGCATCCATGTATACACACAGATACACGTACATAGATATACGAATATACATACATATACACATGTATACATACACATGCACACGTATATATAAACATTATATAAGTTTCTATGGTGCATTGTTATATTTATATTTAGAACGAATGTTTATGTGCGTATTTTCTAACTACAGACTATATATATCCGCATACAAACATGGAGTGTTTATTTTTATTCTAGTTAGCTGATTAGAATCTTCTAGATGCTATATCAATCCTGCGAAATCCTCTGCACGCAAGAACTGAAGTTTGCTGGTCTCTAAATAAAACATGGAAGTATATAACGACAGGAATTATAACAGCGTTGAGAAAAGGTCATATTTCATTTTTTGATATTTCATTAAGGGAGAGACGCTGACACCATTTTATCCCAATATAAGGGCATATATATATATATATATATATATATATATATATATATATATATATATATATATATGTGTGTGTGTGTGTGTGTGTGTGTGTGTGTGCATGTGACTATTTTTATGTGCCTATTGTGTGTAAGTATAAGAAAAATATTTATCTATATCCACTGTCACATAATGAAATTTAGTTTATTAGAGTCGAAGAGAGAAGTTTTGGGTGTCTAGTATACCCATTTACTACACACTGTGAAGTTTTAAAATATATGCACAGAAGAAATTTGCCATTCATTTTAAGAGATCTCACAAAAGAACTCCAGTTGTTTATTTTGGGGTGTGATAGATTAAAATGTAAGACATTCTCACGGTAAATTCCACTTGATGCTTCTTTTTTGTTCCTAGGGATAATGCGTATTTTATTAAAATCATAAATGTTCTATTTAAGATCAACATATTAGAAGGTGTCTAGCGTTTGAAAAGATTGTGTCTGGAAATTGTCAGCGTGGTTCTGAAAGGCATGGATTTCATGTTAAAACGGCAAGATTATATTTCTATCTTGGGGTTAAAGGAGAACATCAAACAACAACCGGAAAAACAATAGCAGTGGATAGAACACGGAACTAGTTGAAGCTCGTTGGATTTGACGATTCCACCAACAATAATTTTCTCAGAAAATAATTTTTTGAAGAAATATGAAAAGACAGAAACATGATCATAGATATAGTATGAAAACATACATAAAAAAAATATTAATATATTTTATTATTTCATGAAAGAATGCCATTTAGAGAAAAAAAATTCTATTCATGATCTAAGTGGTTTCATAACTTATCTAATTTTTTTTGTTGATTTCTTAGTTTTAGTTTTTACATTATGTTTTATTGTTAATGCCGCTGCTAGATTTATATCATCTTTAAGATTATATACCTATATTCACTTGCACGTAAAAACAGAGAAAACAAAGAAAAAAAATATATACACAGTTTCAAATATTAAATATATAAATATATGCATACATTGAAACACACATAATATAAACACACCTGCACACACACACACACGGACATGTGCGCATACACACACATTCACACAAACACACTTATATCTATGTATGCGCGTGTGTGTGCTTGTGTATGTATACACGATATATATTTACATAAGTGCGTATGAATTTATGTATATGTGTGCATATTAGATAAGTTACTTCTTAGAAACTTTTCTATTATGATATTGAACCACTGGGTGACCAAATAATTTTAGTAGAATAAAGACGGTTTCCTATAAAGTCAGTAAGATAAAGCATTTATATCAACCAAAATCATTCTTTATAATGTATATCTAGAAACATGTGTACACAGGATTTCCTGAATATATGTATATAAAGATATCCGATAATTGTAACGAACGGAAGAAATATTACTCAAAACAGAACGTAGAGTATAGATAATTGAATTTGAAATTTGTAACTAAACCTGACTTCAAATGAAACACGATTTATGTAACACTTTGTGTTGGTTACTTTTGTGTCAAGCTGACGGAATGACAATCATTCAATGTAAGGTCTGAAATTACGAGAAATGTCTAGTCGTATGTAGCCTAGTAAAGGACCGGTTCGTTCATATATCGAATGTAAGAAGGTGATAGGCAACATAGAAATTTGTACAACACGTTATTGATTGTATATCTATTGATGTATACATATGTACGTATATTTAATATATGTAAATGCTCATGTCTAAATGTGCGTGTGAGTGTGTGCGTGTGTGTGTATGTGAACCAATATGAGTATATTGCCCGCCATTGAAATAATGCAACACACAGGCACATATAGTAATATGTCATATTAAATATGGCTGTATCACTGCACAGGAATGTTACTAGGTTTGAAACTACCGAATGGCCATACCTTATCGTATATAAATACTTCTTTTATGATTTGGTATTTGAATATATCGGAAGATGAAGACAGAATATTTTTCCAAATTGTTTAGCAAAATCTAGAAGTGAAGTTGACAATCAACTGATCTGTGTTCGGCTATTTTTATTCCTACTTCACGTCTTATTCAACCTGAAATACATTATATAATTCGTAATGGCCGTATAATATACTGTTGTACAATCATTTTATATGCATCTTAACTCAATCTGCTCTACATTTGGCATAAAAACAGTCATGTCTGAAAAGAAGTGGCGATAGTGTGTACAAACTTATAGTCTTTTCTAAAGAGAATTCTTGGTTTAAATTACCTGAGGTGTCTCTAATAGGGTTTTGAAACCGCATGCTATCTAAAAGTTTTCAGGAAATTTTCCTTGATCTAATTCCTATGTTCCATAATAATATTAGCTTACAACTTACTGAGTTTTACTGAGATTGGTTTTCTGTACTTAATATAGGAACACAGAGTAAGCAGTTCATGTTGACGTAGCGCTTCGTAACATTGATTTGGGTTGAGCATGGGTGAA
>NC_142940.1:2057738-2080238 GCF_046866305.1 Octopus bimaculoides
ACACGTACACATCTGTGCACATGCGCGCGCATTCACATCGATGCATTTTTGAAACTGGGTTCCTATTATTCATCTCAGTGTCGAAAGTGACATCATATCCATGCTTGACTTACCTGTTTAATGACCAACTTAAAATATTCCTATTTTGTGAAAATAGATCGCATTCTTAGTTTCCTATTTACTGCGGAGTAATGTTTATGATTTAAGAAATCGGAAGACCGTACATGGAACCATTCCTGAGAATATTTCTATAAACGGAGAAGACTCATTGTAGTCGCTCGACCAGTTGGAAATCACAGTGTCTTTCAATTCACACTTGTCAAATAATCTTTAGAAGGGAGGTTTGACACGATAAATGTTGAAGCGGTCATCATATAGTATGATTCAATATATGAAAATAAGTTGCAGAATATTCCAGACTTGCGTATCAGAAATTTTAAGCACCAATAAAGCAGGTGCATCGCGTGACTTTTAGTGGCCCCCCTGCAACTGTTTGTTTCGAGGGCCCATTCCTTCAATCAAAATTCATAATCTACGTTCCTTTAATTCATAGCTATATTTAGCTTTATTGTATCTGAAGTTCAATATTTCACGTTATACTAAAGAACATCTTCAAAAGTACAAGTTAAATATATTACAAATATTACAAATTTTAGTTAGTAAAACTTCCAGATGAGGACCGGAGTATGCAAAGCCTATTTAGGTAGGGACGTTCGTGGTACAATGTAATATATTTTTAGAAGCACTTTTGCAGGTACAATGTATAACTATTTTATTTCTTGAAATTTTCAGTTCACATAATTTAATTCTTGTTCAACATCTTTACCAAAGTAAATACATCTACGTACTTTTTTTTTTAACATGGGGCCACTCAAACGTGGAGGCCTCCTGCGACCGCAGGTGTTGCAGGGGCTTAGCGATGGCCCTGCAACAAGATATCACCAACTTAGTCATTAGCTGTTATATTCATGTAAAGATTGACTTATTTGTTGTTTGTATTGCGTAACTAATGTCTTGCTTCTATTAAATTTTAATTTCGTCGTCTTCGGTGAAAGTAAAGAACAGTAGTCACTTTACATATCTCAAGTAGCATCATTATCAGGAATATAAGAGTCTCGTTTGAATGGTCAGAGGAGGATTATTCGTTTTATATCAAGAAATAACGATGAACTTTATACATAATATCTCATATTCTAATTTATCCTAATCATTCTGCAAATATTCCCTTTTTAATTCTAAAAATTAATGAGGGAATTTGAGTTAATTAAAGGTTATCGACTCAGATCCATTCTCAGACTTAATTATATTGAACACCGTCATCAGGAATGCACTCTGTCTTCGATTCGGGTCAGCCATTTGTGTAGCCTGGAATTTTCATCAGAAAGTATAATAACATTATTATTGTTATTAGTTGCACTCTGTTTAGTTGTCTAAGACAACATCGATATTTCATGAATTACTTAATTCACGTTTGCTGAAATGGCCTTATAATAATTATACCCCTGAGATATTGAAGACTATCAATCACAGCCCGGTCTGGACAGCTTCATTTCACTTCAGATTGGGGAATTATGAAACAAACAAACACGCAGCATCAACATAATTTGGTTAGCATTGATTTCTTCAAATTTGGTTTTTATCTTGCATAACTGAACTATTTTACCAATAGTCTCCAAGATATTGCTGGTTACTGTATTGTTTAATGGGGGTAGGCCAACACAATCGATTCATGTTAAATTTCAAATTTTACTTAAGAGAATCAATATTAAGCGGTCGAATGCCTATAAAATGGCACTAATGGTGCAACACCTGTGAGTTTTGGCTACGTTAATTCGATTGTTGGCCGAATGGAGTTACAAATTTCTATTAAATTCATCTGCGATGGTGGGGATATTCCCTAGGACTACATACAGAACGTAATCCTCAAACTGAACCAGTGCGACAATACAGCAACAGGATCATCCTTTCATAGTTCAAGTACAACGCTTTAGACATAAATAGCACACATCAATCTTAAAAAAATCAACTAAATTTGATGTCAAACTATTTAGTCCATAAACAATGTTAGAAAGTTGGAAACATCACTGGAAACAGCATCTATAAACATATGAGAACAGGGATTTACGAAACTAGGAATACAACTAAAGGTATTTATTTTCAGTGGGACTAATGCTTTTGGAATTATGTCTGGGAAGTGATTTGATCAATGATCTTGTTTTGATATTATTTTTTAGTTCCTTTGTGAAAGCTCTTTCGTCACACATTCTGTGACCTGTTCAGTAACCGTTTATTCCACGTGTCTCGTTTTTCTTACTGAAAAATGGGTTAAGCAATATAAAAGGAGATACGTGGGATATGAAAAGCAACCAGATTTCGATGTGAAATTGATTTAGAAGAAACTATTCTCGTATGGTGCAACACATACTTTCATGGCTTCCGCGATCTATAATCTCTTGATCATAGTCACATACATATATATATATATATATATATATATATATATATATATAATGACTGTGCGAAGTTTCATCGTTTTCAGGACAGTTTATATCTCACAAAACACCAACAAATCCCTCTGACGGCATTGCACACTGTTTCTCCTCATACTTCACTTACAAAGTTTTCATCAACTAATTTTAGAATCCACGTTCTTCTACTGCCATAGACTGAGACTGAACCTCAGAACTACTTACCTGTGAAGAAAACATCTAAAACACACCACCACGCACACCAATTATCTTCTAAAGATTTGTGTTATCACAAGACAATAAATATGAGAAGCGTTAAAAATTACCAAATTGTATTTAAATAAAAAAAATAGGGGATTTTTTAAAAGTAGATGTTACCCATTATTTAATTAAATACAATAAACTATTCTTCAGAAACCTACTTCTTTCGGATACGTAAGAAGTATGGCTGTCCAGAATAGATATCTGTGCATGTTGTGTAATATTACGTTTATTATTAACGACCAGCTGTTACTTCCATGTAAGATATCATTTAAATTTTTGATGCTGTCAAAGTAGACAACGGGTGATAGAGTAGATATCATAACATATAAATGTATACATAGTATAGAATACATAATATGAAATATAAGGGAAGAGTCTTAACTACAAATCGCCAATACACCGTTGGAATATGATATCGAGTGTATATATAGAAAGGTACAAATAATATAGTCATACATTTGCATACTACAGACTGCAATCAAAAACAAATCATTCACTTGATTTGAAATCGTTTTAGACTGAGAAGTTCTTTCACATATAATAATCATCATCATCATCATTATCATCATCATCATCGTCATAGTTACATTAAGCGACACTATTACAGTGACAGTCAAAAATATATGTCTCTCTACCGTCAAGATGTTTCGTCATATTTGAAAAGTACGGCTTCTCCTCATTCGTCTTACATTTCTGTCTCTAAATCCGTGACTCTCACTAAACACTGAACTGCGGATTATTTCCAACGATCGCTTATCTATGTGAAGAGAAGGAAACTTCAAACGTCTCATGTTAAATAGTATTTGCATTAACATTGTACTAGGGCTATCTTTTCCTCACTTTCATCAAGACGGCTTGCAGAATACATACATGCACACACACACACACACACACACACACACACACACACACACACACACGCACACACACACGCACACACACACACACACACACACGTATATATATATATATATATATATATATATATATATATATATATATGAACGCACAGTAGAGAGAAATAAATAGATAGATAGATAAACAGATGCAGAAAGAGAGAGGGGGGAAAACAAAATATTTGCAGCCATAACGGAATGGACATAGAATAAAAAAAAATCAATAAAATAATGAAATAAGTATTCAAACATAAATCCTTGCTAACAACGCCTGATTTTATCGTCGCTATACAAGCGGAGACAGGATGCAGGAGAAGACGTATAATGGTGTGTATGACTGCGTTCAAATAGATGTTACTCGCAAAACCGGTGTCAAGATGTAGAATGACAGGAGAGCTTAAGGTAAAAATCTCCGTTAACATTTATATGCTCTGAAGAAATTATGCGCTTCGTCATGAACATGAGCTTTAGTGAAAGCATGGAAAAAATAAATGTTCATGACAGGCTCAGCATTTGTGTATCATTAAGGATGTAAAATAAGGCGGTGAGCTGGCAGAAACGTTAGCACGTCGGGCGAAATGCTTAGCGGCATTTCGTCTACCGCTACGTTATGAGTTCAAATTCCGCGGAGGTCGACTTTGCCTTTCATCCTTTCGGGGTCGATTAAATAAATACCAGTTACGCACTGGGGTCGATGGAATCGAATTAATCCCTTTTTCTGTCCTTGTTTGTCTCCTCTGTGTGTAGACCCTTGTGGGCAGTAAAGAAATAAGAAACGTTAGCACGTCGGGCGAAACGCATAGCGGTATTTCGTCTGTCTTTACGTTCTGAGTTCAAATTCCGCCGGGGTCGATAAATTAAATACCAGTTGCATGCTGGGGGCCTATCTAATCGACTGACCCCCGCTCCCCAAATTTCGGTCCTAGAGTAGAAAAGATTAAGTATGTAAAATTAAGTTCATAATTAGCATAATCTTTCTAATCACGAAATAAATATAAATATATCTCAAGGTTTATGAGCATAGACAAAGTTACTCCGTAAAATTAAAGATTGTATTGATACCAGCTTATTACATTGATAAAGCTTCGAAAGGAAATAACTGGTGGCTTGGTAAGAGCGTTGCACGAAATAGATTATCACAGTTGAAACAAAAAGCGATATAAAATAATTTATGTTCATAAGTATGAGATATTTCAGAAGAGAATATTTTGAAATCATAAATATATTTTAGAAAAGATGTTTGGTGAAGATTTGCTGTCTGGTGAGAGAAGCGTTCCGTTTATAGTAACAGAAAATAATTAAATGAACAAAGGTACATCTATGTGACTATGACCTCTCTATTTTTCTTCCTCTCACTCCCTCCAACTCTCTTACCGTTTCTCTCTCTAAAAGTGCACACACGTATTCATACATCTATAGGCATAAACGTATCTATAAATTGTTATATATATATTTGAAACAGAAAAAGATGACAGTAAACATCGTTTTATACATACATACATACATACATATATATATATATATATATATATATATATATATATATATATATATATCTATATCTACAAGCACATAAATACACGTGTATATATAATTAAATTTAAACACACGTATATGCACTAACGTTTAGTGTAGATATAACAGACGACTACTATAAAGATTGAAGTTGATACACATGAATCAAGTAGGAAAGGAAAATTGAATATATAAAAGTGTTGAATGTACAGTGTAAATGTACAGAATAAATACACCGGCGTTTGCCCTTCGATGACATAATACTGTGAATCAATGCACCAAATTTAGCCTGAGGGATGGTAACTGCACTGAAGCGCGCTGCACGGAGAGTTGCCATTTAACTTACGGATTCTTCTCGAGGGGAATACAAACACATTTAGCACGTAAACAAATTTATTTTGCAATTTCTGTTCAAGAAAAATGCTTGAACTTGACCGCGGAATTAATAAGAATCTCATTGTTTTCTGTTTTAGTTTATTCCTTAGTTGATCGATCTGATGTGTGGGATAGATATGAAGTTGTTAGGTGTGTGTGAAGGTATACGATTGTGAATGTGCGTGTGCGTGTATATATGTATATGTCTATCTATCTATCTATCTATCTATCTATCTATCTATCTATCTATCTATCTATCTATCTATCTATCTATCTATCCTTATATATATATATATATATATATATATATATATATATATATATATATATATATATATAAATGTATGTATATATATATATATATATACACATATATGTGTTTATTCATGTGTGTATGTGAGTGTGTGTGTGTGTGTGTGTGTGTGTGTGCGGGAAAGAGAGAGAGAGAGAGAGAGAGCTATACATCAGCACAGATATATGCAGACATATACAGAAAAGAGAGGGTGTTTCATATTAACCCTTTCGGGCGAATGTTCCCGATTAAAAAAAGTGTATATATGTTCGGAGAACATTAGAAGAAAATTTCAATGAAAAATTTCACTTAAATTTTGAGCGTTTCTGAACAGAATCACAATGCTGGTATATCTATCTGTCTATATCTATCTATCTATCTATCTATCTATCTATCTATCTATCTATCTATCTATCTATCTATCTATCTGTCTGTCTGTCTGCCTGCCTGTCTGTCTGTTTATTTATCTATCTATATATATATAAAGGGAGCGGTAGAGAAATACTTAATCAGGAAGCTGTTTATATTCATAGGTACTTCAGTGACTAGAAATCCAAGTAAGGAAGCCAAAAGAAAAATTTTCTGTTGGCGGACAAAAAGATTTTAGCAAGATCGCATACGATGGTAATAAGAGAGAAGCTACATGTGGCTTTATTGATACGTTAATACGTGGAAGATAATCAAACCCTAAGTATTAGAACGAGAAAGTAATCTGGTTCAGTCCTACCATTAAATATTGATGTATCACTAATGTTACTCAAATCATTCTATCACTGATTAGGCAGCATTTACTAAATACAGTTAATGATAATAATGCTCACGAGGTTAAGGATAGCTATTCATGCATAAATAATATCGCACGCTACAACAGAAATATGTTGCATAGATTACATTATGTAATTACCAGTGGTCTACAGAGCAACCTTCACACCATCAGATGACATCTAGCGATACTGCAAAGGCATAACTACGAGTGGTTTCAAATGAAGAATTACACCAGACATGCGTTCCGTTAGGAACTGATACGAGGGAAACTACACCTTCGTGTGTTTCGCCTGAAAATTCGAGTCCAAGCCAATGATTTTACCTGAACTTATAATTCTCTGTATATACATAACAAATTGTATTATCAATCAAGAAAAAAACTGATTTAAACCGATTAATTCTACATTTTTGTCACCAAAATAAACTGTTCACGAAATTCGAAGCATTGACTCTAAATATCCCACGAAACATTGCCTCTGCTTTGCATACTTTGGTCCACTTGCAGACTATACAATCCTTGTTCACAGATTGTGAGTTTATAATCGTTTTGCATATCATCATCCTCATCGTCGTTATTATCAACAAAGATTACCCTGCTAATATTTCACGTCTAGTTATACTTGGCATGCAAGCAAATACGTAACCTGAGACCACAAGATCAGCCATCTCACAACGGAGAAAGGTTTGTTCCTCAACCATGAATGATGTCGCTGAACTTTCAAGCCGACTACTTGACGCCAACAGACTCTTCCCTCAATCACGTGTAAGTATAACAAAATACATTATTTAGGGGACCTGTTCTAAACAATAGAGACCGAAATATTTGCACCTCATCTTTAAGTTCTTTTTCCTTTCTAAAGATATAGGCACCTACTTTCTCCTACAGAACATTAAGGTACTTGGAGCTGAGTCAACTTGCTACTAAACAAAAACAGCCCCCACTCACATCTCTCTCTCTCTCTCTCTCTCTCTCTCTCTCTCTCTCTCTCTATATATATATATATATATATATATATATATATATATATATACACACACACACATATATATATACACACACATATACACATATACACACACACACAAACAGTGATAATTCTTACTATTCATAGTTCTTTTAAAATAATCGAGATGATTCTAAATAGGAAAATGTTTTTCATAAACATCTTGAGTCCTTAATGAAGTATTTCATTTCGTTAACTGTTTTTATCAATAGAATCAGTGTTCATATCTCCGTATCAACATTTTTCTGGTGGTAACTACCAAAGAAAGACATTTTTACTGTGAAGTTAACGAATGAAACGTGCTAAAATTGCCAATGAGAAATAATTGGCGCTATAAATATTATTTTGACCACTAAGGGTTATATTTAAAACCAGGAAAATTAACACATTTATCGAAGGATTGACGAGAAAGGCATCATTATTTCACTTGATTGCAAAATGGTTGATTTGAAAAGCAGCGAATCACTTCCAACGTGACAGTTACGGATTCAATTACTTCTTGACCGGACACTGAGGCGCAATAGTTGCAGATTGTCACTTCTCACTAATGTCTACAGTCCAGTCATTGCCAAAATACATTCAAGGATTAATGATAGAAGGGTGTGGTTTCGATTAAGTGCCACGGTTTCAAATCCTTTAATAGAACAATAAAACTTTTGCTGAACATTGCTATATGTTCAACTTCTTATTGAATCGTTATATTTTGTGGAAATGGAAAATAACTTCTTTTGAAAGTGAATACATATTGGAAATGAGAACATTGATATTCAGACGTACACAAATTACTTGAATTTCTACGGGACATATCGAAATGCACTTATTAACTTAATATACTTATTAATAATATTTTTGTATACTGTTAAACTCTATGACTGACTTTAATTCCTTCGTAGGTTGATAACGTAAGTCCTAAGCAAGGCATTGGTATCCATATGATCGATCAAGCCCCCTCCTCACACATGGTGCTAAAGCATGTCTGCAATACAGTCACTGAAATTATTAAAATGAAAGAAAAAAATCCAGAATTAAATCTTTTAATAAATTGACATATTTATGATAACGAACAGCTGTGTTACTGCAATAAGTAAACCGAAATTCTGAACAAAATATTAATGTTAATTAAAAATTAAAGGACGTTACGATTTTATTCAAATACAGTTCTCAAAATAGTTGGTATCTACATATTGGTATGAACAGAATATATAAAAAACGAATAACAGGTGATAAACATTCGTAGAAATATTAATTAGATGTTAAGCGAAACTACTGACCAGAACGAACGGAAAATATGCAATAAATGGAAATTGGTGATTGGCCAATTCTTAAGCAGTCGATTCTGGACAAAAATCAAGAAATATATGTATGTTAATAAAAGCTGATAATGAGTTAATTTTCTAGGAAAAGCCTCTAAAAGTATTTTGTAAATCTCCTTGGTGAATTTAGAAAACATTAACTCGATAAAGAACTAATCAGATTACAAGTCTTTGAAATATTTCCGATGCACAATTTTCGTTTAATCTGTGACAAAAAGCCATAAAATTCTTAAAAAATATAAGAAAAACAGAAGCATTTTACAAATGTTGCAAAGTCGTCAACAACACAGATTAGTACAAGACATTGTCTCTTCTTCTCAATAAACCTCATGTTAGATTATAAATACGTCTTTGTTTTGAGGTTTTTTAAAGAGAAAGATTTAAAACTGCATTTTCTGTCTATACATTAAAAAAGATAAAACCATGCTTTGCACTTCTTGTAGAATTTCTATTTGGATTTATCACATATCAGTGCGTCAGCATTATCGGCTTATGCACTTCTTTTTGTTGCTGCTGCTGCTGCTGCTACTACTACTACTACTACTACTACTACTACTACTACTACTACTACTACTACTACTACTACTACTACAGCAACTACTACTACTGCTGCTATTGCTACTGCTTCTGCTGCTGCTAATGCTACTACAACAACAACAACAACAACAACAGCTACTACTACTACTACTACTACTACTACTACTACTACTACTACTACTACTACTACAGTATATCCCCTTTAAGTAATATATTTTGAAATTACATCGCTTCCACCTTATTACCGAAAATGTGTAAATATATATATATATATATATATATATATATGTGTGTGTGTGTGTGTGTGTGTGTGTGTTTGTGTGTGTGTGTGTGTGTGTCTGTCTGTCTGTCTCTCTTTCTTTCTAGCTATCTATCTATGTGTATGTGTGTTTATGTGTTGTCGTTTTAAAGCTGATATAAGCATTAAATCCAACCCATGGTCAGTGTGCATTTCCTTTTAAACATCCTGTGGATGATACAAATTTGCACTGATACAATGCAGCCAATACTTGGTTACTTAACATCTTTGACATTGTATATAAAACGTATCAAGATAAATTAAGTTTGCAAATAGCGCCGGTGAAGGCGGGATAACGCTAGGAATATTCAAGCTATATCTGGAACAATAGGGGGTTAAAGTAGCAGGCTTTTAATTGACTACGTCTTGAAACAAGAAGAGAAAGCCAATTAAGTTGTTAGAAGACAATAGCTGGCGAAGACAATTGTTATTTCAGCTTCAGGTAGTGGAAATCGCTACCCGTAGTTGACCTCCGTGCACATATAATGGCTTTTGGCAAGATTCTTTAAAAGTTCACAGCAAACTTTGTCAAGTACTAGTTGAGCTCAGGTGAAGTGGGCTATATTCATTATAAATATCCTTACATTAATAACCAATCGAACATTTCTGTGTTTTATTCTATGTGAGCACAAATAAAAACATCAGCATATAAATGATCGACAAATTTTATAATACGATTCCAATTAAAGACAAACATCCCAAACATTAGTTAGAAATCATTAACAGCGAATCAGTTTGTACATAAACACCATATATTTTGTGAAATCAATACCAATTAGTGAAACGGAGGCCTTTTGATAATTAGTTTGTCAGTGACTTGACACCGCTCTAATAACAACTTCGTAAGTCCTAGATTATGGATAATGTTTTTGAGATATCTTGTATTCTTTTCTACTCTAGGCACACGGCCGGAATTTTTTAGGGAGGAGGCAGTCGATTACATCAACCCCAATACGTAACTGGTACTTGGTTTATCGACTCCGAACGGATGAAAGGCAGAGTGGATCGCGGCGGAATTTGAACCCAGAACATAAAGACACGAAATACCGCTAAGCATTTCGCCCGGCGGGGTAACGTTTCTGCCAGTTCGCCGCCTTGCGAGATATCTTGTGTTAATGAAATAATGACACAATTTCAGGGGTTTAAATGTTTTTTTTTGTTATTTCAGTCATTTTTATTCATTAAAATTTGAATATCTATCTTATCTACAAAATCCTGTTTTTTTTTCAAAGATGTTCTCAGATTAATATATCTTTCAGTGAATTAATATCTTTCTACAAACAACATATATTTACACAGCAGACATACACATAGGTTGCAGGTGGATACGTACAACGACAGGCTGCAACGGCGCCAGTAGACTCAGAATACGAGCACACACGCAATATATATATATATATACATACATACATACATATATATATATATATATATATATATATATATATATATATATATATATATATATATATATATATATATATATGTATATGTATATATACATATGTGCATATTTGCATATATACATATTTCGGAGTATATCATGTATATATTATATATATATAATTACACATTTATATATCTATATGTATACAAACGCATGTATATGTGTATATATATATATATATTATATACATGCACATATATATATATACATACATGAAATTAAACATACACACATACATACATATACGCACTTTCATACATACATACATACATACATACATACATACATACATACGTACGTGCATGCATGCATACATACATATATTCCTATGTCTGTATATACGACCAGTTCTTTCAATGGCACCTCAATAAATTTATAGACACTGTTTATTTACTAAACATCTTTATGTTCCATTAATCTATTGCTATTTTCTTAATGTTTCCTCTCGTCTTGAAGTTATATTCTAATTTCTTTCACTCTGATTAATATTTCCCTTCATTTGTTCGTGTGTGTTTCTTATCTTATTTACTCACTTCTATTTAGCTAGTCAGTCTTATCTATTTCGCTCCTTTCTCTCTTCATTTTGCTTGTTGTTTGTGTGGTTGTTATTGTTGTGCTAGTTTGATATGTGTTACGATATTTTAGTTTACGTTTCCACATATCTTCGAATATATTTTCTGATATTGATTTCGTAATGTGATACATATATGTGTTTGTATGTATACACAAACATGCACACACAAAGAGGCGCACACGAATATATAAATTCATATATATATATATATATATATATATATATATATATATATATATATATATATATATACATATATATATATATATATATATATATATATATATATATATATATATATATATATATATATATATATATATATATAGAGAGAGAGAGAGAGAGAGAGAGAAAGAGTGTACATGGACATACACGCACACATACACACACAAATGTATGTATATATGTACGTATGTATAAGCGCAGATAAGTGCTGAAGTAGACTGGTGCCGGGTAGATGTGTATATTAATCTGGAAAGCTTTTGAGAATGTATTCCTAAAAAGGAGATAAATTTAGATATAGCTAGGTAAAAAAAACAAAAAACAAATAGAGGCAAAAACAAGTCTACATTTAATCTGAAAGCAAATATTTTTCCTCCAAAATCTCAAGTTGGTAATGTTAGGAAAAGATTATTCGGTGCAGTGTAAGTGAAATCCTATATCGGCTAAAACATGTTTTATATTTAACAATATATACGGTATTGATCTTTTAATTGGGTTGATTTTTCTTCGTTTTGTTTATGTTTTTAATTCTTTCTAGTTAACACTTCCACTTAAGGCAAATTTAATTTTAAAACTTCTTAAAAAGAAGTTTTATTATTTTTTTAAAGTTAGAGTTGGATATGAAAATAGAATTAAAGTTTCGAAGTATTTCAATTAATTTCTATTGTCTTCGATTATTTTGTTGTGATTTACTCGTTGCTTTCAGAATATAATTCAAGAGACGCTACCAAATTTCATGATAATTGTCCTGATTGACCTTATTGCTGCTGTAGTTGTTTGTGTTATCATCAGTTATTGTTGTTCGACTTGTTGTTAATAGTTTGCTGCTCACACACTGACCATTATTGTTGATTTTGATGTTGTAGTTACTGTTATCATTGTTACCACTGACATGGCGCCGAGCTGGCGGAATCATTAGCACACTGGAGGGAATGCTTAGCGGTATTTTGCCCGTCGTTACGTCCTGAGTTCAAATTCCGCCGAAGTCAATTTGCCTTTCATTCTTTCGGGGTCGATAAGTACCAGTGAAACACTGGGGTCGATGTAATCGATCTAATCCCCTCCCCACAAGCTACTCTTGTGGCATAAGTTTCAAATCCTTATTGTTCCCACTAACGTTGTGTGGCTGTTGCTCGTGTTGGTGTTGTAGGCGTTATAGTTGTTGATTCACTCGTTTATTGCTGTTTTTATTTTATTATTTTAACTTATTCCCATTGTCCAGAAATCTTTCGTCACACATCTGTGTCCTTTTCAGCGATACTTTCCGTTTTCGTGTGTGTTCTTACTCCACTTACTCCATATTACGCTCGTGTGTTTATAATTATACGTGTGTGGGAATGTACTTATGAAAAACCAGTGCATCTCTGAAAGTGTGTTTTTAAAACAGCTGAACAGTAAAAAGAACCAGATCGTTCCTGCCTCACTTTATAATTTCTAAAAAAGCAACTGAAATTATGTTATTCAGGTTTCTATTGTAGCAATATCAGAAAGAGATTAACATTCATAGTCGAAACGTACAAACTTTCTCATTTGCACTTCATCTCCCTTTACATGATGTTGCTTTGTTGTCATCATTATAATTAAAACGAATTCCCATGAAGACTGATTTATCGTTTCTTTAATTCTATAAATAATTGCGCAGAGAATACAATATCCTGACAGAGCCTATCCTAGCATTATTTAGGTTTACATTTCAATGTAGCTTCTGTGACGGAATGAATAGTTTGGTCTTGATGTGGGAATGTATACTGGTGAGGATTACTGCACTAAAGCCTATTCATTGTTGAAGTACATAAGGTATTTTTACAAAAGATTGGTTTGTATTATTCTACTGCGGAATTGTAATTTTCTTTCTCTTCAACTAATTACAAATCTACAGGCAATTTGGAGTTTTCATTTTGATATCGATACCAGAAAATTGGAGTTTTTATTGGATCGGAAACTTCTTGATCCTTAAAGACACATTTTGAAAAGAGGGATTAATTTCTTTGAAAGCAATGAGAAATGTTGAAAACAGTGAATAGTTGAAGCTTTCACAATTTTCAATTTGATGGTAAAAACTAATTATTTATGGACTTCATTATCATTGTCATTCTTTCAAGCCTATTTCCCTGGTTCCTCTTAGATTTAGGTGAAATAACAATCGTAGAATATGGTAATTTATGAAAGGAAACTTGATTCATCCACTTCGTTCTTTGCAAAAGTTTCAGGAAAATCCATCAATTACGTCATGTCAGTAATGTGTTTGCTTTCCATACTAAATTCGCAAAAAGATATTCATCAACCTTATATTTACTGTGCGCTTTAACTGCGAACATCAGCGCAGAACTGGGCACTTTGAATACATGTAGAACCTTGCTTTGGTTGTTTTCTAAAATGTAAGGAGTATGCAACGTAATATACATGTGCGTGTGAATCACAGCTGTTATATTATATATATATATATATAAATATATATATATATATATTGGAAAACTAGAAGCTTCATATATATGCAGAATGTACTATCGCTCTTGTGATTGGTCGAGTAATTCCGGCATATCTGCACCTGCAGATTTGTTTGCCATTTTAATTATCCCATATTGTCTCTATCTGATTATTTAATGGTTCTAACATGTGGGTGGTGGTTTCGAAAATTTCCATTTCAGGAACACAGTAAATTCCAATCAAGTCAATAATTTTCCTATAATACCAAGTTTTAATCATTTAATCCTATTTACATTCTTAATGTTTTCGAGAATGTAATGAACCTTTCCGTAATAAGAATCTGGTATATCTTTCCTAGATTAAAGTCAAATCGATATTGAGACTTTTATTTCCTTATCTTGTAGATGGTATAACCTGTTAAAACATAAAATATTTAGAATACAAATCATATGAGAGGTCATGCACCCTATTGCCATTTCCTGTTTTACAACAAACTGTCAAAGAAATGCCATTGTCAAACATAACATACTAAAGTCTAAAATTTGCTGTTTCGTCCAATCTAGTATACATAAGAAGACACATTAAAAAAAAAAACAAGAGAAAATATTAAGGAAGAATTAAAGTTCCCAGGATGCACGCCTCACTGCGAGAATTCGAACAATAATTCTACCTACATTCCAGCAAAGCTGAACGTGAATATGTGATCGACGTCATTTTTCTTCAACGGATGACATTTTCGTTTGGACCATGTGTGTTCATTACACATGCGATTCAACTGTGAAAGGCAACTTTGAGATGAGGCAATGTTTCGACCTCTCTTTGTGTTTTCTCAGTGAAGCTACCAAGCCGACGATTAGATATTTTAGTTTGAATCTTCCAGAATGTATTCAGAATGAACAGATGCATTATTAAGGAAATAGAAATATGTTTAAAACAAACAATGAAAATAATATGGAGACACTAGTTGTAAATCAGCGTTAAAATGATTTTATATGAATAGGAAACAGCCCCCTCCCTCAACATTCGACATGCTTATATGCAAACTGAATGAATTTAACCGAGATGATCTTGTCAATTCCACGAGGGATTTGATATCAACGTTAAAATGTCGGAACATTCATTGGTGATGATGAGAAATTGCTAAAGAAGAATCTAGAAAACAAAATTACTGGATAATTCTGTTTTAAATGTCATTCTCCATGAAAAGCATGCTTTGTCAGTATTTCTGTCTATTTTTGACAGTAACATCCGTTGCAAGATTAAATAACCATCGCTATATAAAGGTCTCATGATATTGGTGACCACATTCAGTTTTACATGAAAATTATACTATCGCAATTAGTCTGTTCGGTATTTTAGAAACAAGCAATAAGAACATGTAGAGAATGGCATTTGCAAACTTTATGAACCTCACTGTTTTCCGTTTTAGTTACTAAAGGACAAACTTTCTGAGATTTCGTACGGCAGATGGCATTTCAGAATATCGTAAAATGTAAGCATTTCTCTACGACTATCTTTGAATATCTATTTAACTATATACATACATGCATACACACATACATGCAAGCATGCTTGCAAATATACATGCATACATACATACAAACATATAGATTCATGCACACACGCGCACACATGCATATATTTGTGCACGTAAGCCTGTATGCATAAACATTACCTACTCTCTCATACTCTCTCTCTCTTTCTCTTTCTCTCTCTATCTTTCTCTTTCTCTCTCTCTCTCTCTCTCTCTCTCTCTCTCTCTATATATATATATATATATATATATGTGTGTGTGTGTGTGTGTGTGTGTGTATGTGTGTGTGTGTGCATGTGTGTGTGTGTGTGTTTGCATGTGTCTGATTATAGATATATATATATATTCATCTGTAAAATTCTGATACTGTGTTGATGGCTTGAAAATATTTTATATGTAATTCTTAGAAGGAATGCATATTAAATATTTTTTCTGGCATGTTGTTATCTGATATCTTTTGCAGGGCCGATATACGGTATATTTAAAACATCATGTAACTATTTATTACTGATATTAACACCATTTTGGTCGTTGTGTGTCTTAGCAGATTTAGCTCTGTCACTAGATCTTTGGCCCGGGATTCTGGTTTGAGGATAACTTCTCCAGCCAACAACTCCCAGGGAGCCTTATTAAAATGAAGTGTCATCATGTCCCCTGCACTTCCCTCTTTGATTAACCATTAAAGTTTTACGTTCTGTGCATTACTGAAAATACAATTGGTTTTATGGGTATAAATCGCATTCACAGTTGTTCTGTTTTAACAATATTAAATATTTGGTGGTTTTATGTGTGCATCGCGAGTAGGAGTTTTATATGGTAGCCTGGGGACATTTCCTGCAGGTCCTTGCAAATATTTCAGTAGCCTTATTTCTGCTCCAATTTCTAGGCCAAGAGATTAATAGTACTCACAGTTTGTCACAAGTAAACGGTCTCTCTATAATATGATGATTTAAATGATTGAAAAACAGCGTTAAAAGATATACTACTACACCCTTGGTTTCCCATGACTATTTGATCCGTTCATTCTTTTTGTAGAAGTTCATTCTCTTTAACACGTTCAAACGCTTCCACTTGTCATTTCTATGATTAAATATTTTCTGTAAAAATTGATCCTCGTGTACTGAAGTTCAACATCAACCGTTGCAACATGATCAAAGGGCCATTTGATATAATGCGTTCCACCCCTAAGAACTGTATTAAACACAACCACTCTATTAAAGACAGCATACTCTATTCGTACTATTTTAAAACTTATTACATTCGTTTCATGGGCTTAATTTGTTAACATATTTTGTCAGGTATTTTAGAATCTTTTAATTCAACCACAAAATATCGAAATACCATTATTTACTTGAAAGTAATGTGTGATATTTGGCCTAATGTAAGAATTTTGCTAAGCAAATTTTCGTTTTGGCTCATTTCCTTTGCAATTATCAGTCTTATTCAAGTGTGAAGTTATTTAAGGAATATATTACTTATGAGAACTTTCTAATGGCAAAAGACGTCTGAAAATTACAAATTTAGAAATGTTCCTTCAGAAATGGTTGTTTGTTAGGTTAGTGAACGGCCGATTGGTTTCAGTTTAATGTTTATTTTATTTTATGTTACTTTAAATTGAACAAGGAAATTAGCTGAGATAAAAATTATGTTTGACTTATAACAATCTTTGTCTTCGTGGACATCTTGTACAATATATCACTCTTGTTATCTCTCTCTCGCCATTTTACGTTTATATGTATGTGTATATACATACATACATACATACATACATATAATCATACACACAATCATATATACATATAGGCACACACAAACACACACATTAGAGAGAGAGAGAGAGAAAGAGAGAGAGAGAGAGACAGAGAGAGGGAAACATATGCGTTGGCTAGTGTATGTAAGCATATAAATATATATCAAATATCCTCGATATCTGACATTCATTATGTGAGCCGCCCTCTTCATATATGTGTTTGACATAGACAGCTAACTATATCTGTAGACATATGTACAAAATAAAGATAGAGAGAAAAATAGAAAGACAGATAGATAGATAAATAGATAGTGGGGGATCACAAAGAGATTTCATGTTACTTTTAAGACGAGAATTTATATTATTATGGGAATATACGTGTTTTCTTAACATGATATCGGCAGTACCGACTGAAATATCCCGTCTCTCCAAGGCACTCAAATGTGCTCTTTAATTCGTTGAACTCACATATATTAAAGTGTAGACAGAAAGCTGATCATAACAGAAATACTTATCTGCAATATATCTTGTTGTAGTGGAGTTGGAATATAAAATCGTACAAATATCACCTATTGTCTGTAACATGAAGAAAAATTGCTGAAATATTTCACATATGTAGCATAAAATCTGATATGTGACAGACGTTCTTACTAAGTGGTTATCTATAAATCTATAAATCATTATTTTAATATTACCATTACTGTCTTTGAATAAAACTACCTGGCGTTCCTCATTAGTCTTTATGTGATGCACATTTCTCTTTTTTTTATGCTTAAAACTATTTGTTCTATGAAAGGAGAGAAACGAGGAAGGCTGTTTATCGTATATGTGTTACACTGTTCAGTTTTGTCATTTCCAAGTTTGTATTCAAATTGAACATGTACTGAAGTTTTTTTCCCCCCATTTGTCTGTTGTTATTACAAAATAAGTTCATTAACACGAGAACTGAATAAATTCACAGAAGATACTACTTCCCTATATAAAGCTTAGTCTTATATATGGAAAACAATCGTATATACATCTATAAACGTATGTGTGCCAGTCTGTTTGTATATGTGAAAATGTGTCTGTATGTATGTATGCATGCGTGTATGTATGTATGAATGTGTGATCAACATACACCTGTGAGTCTGTTATAATGTAAGACAACATAACGTCTATAAGACAACATGTTGTCTTACTTCTCACTGTTGTTGTTTAACCCTAGGTCAGTCAGGATCGACTATCAAGCAGTCCATTGATCAAAAGTATTTCAGCCATCTTTCAATCGGGCTCTTGTGCCGAACCGTTAAGTTACGGGAACGTAAACGCACACAGACAAACACAGACATACAGATATGTATATTTATGTATATGCATTTATACAAATACAGATATATATTTATACATACACACATACAAATATGTATTTATACATACGATGAGCTACTTTCAGTTTCTGTCTACCAAATCCACTCACAAAGCTTTGGTCGGTCCGGAGCTATAGCAGAAGACACCTGCCCAAGGTGCCGCGCAGTGGGACTGAACCCGGAACGTTGCAGTTAGGAAGACTCTTACCACACAGTCACACTCTATAGTTTTAGTTATATGCGTGATGTAACAAAGGAACATCATGAGGACATCTGTGATGTTTCTTAGGATGGGGGTGGGGATGGAATTCATTGAACGTTTCGGATTTTCTGGTAGTGAGATACCCTCACCGGGTAGAATGGATGAAGCATTAGTTGTGTCCCAATTATTACTACTCCAGGTACTCGTAACGCTTTTAGGGTTCACACCTCTTGATCCAATGTGACTTAGAAGCAATTTCCGCTCCTAATTCCAGATCCTTATCATGCTCAGCCTCTTTACAGCATTGCAGAGCAATTGGTTTGCAAACCCTCTACATCTCATCGCAACTTACGTTTCCACCGAAAATCTTCTTCATATTGATTTGATGCAGTTTGAGCGAAAATAACTTTCAGATAATCGTAACAGTATTATTAGTATTAATATTATTATCATTAGTAGAACTGTTAGTTATTGTTGTTGCTGTTGTTGTTGGTCATCCCGCAGACAGCCCCGACTGAACAGAACTTTGATGAAAATCATTTCAACTTTGGCAATCTCGTCCTATTTTTGTGTTTTTTCCCCTTAGTATAATGTACCCTGGAGCAATGGCTGGTCGAATATCTAACTTAAAGATATTTATTGCTGAAGGTGAAACCTATCAGTAGATTTAAAGGAAATATCTATTTCTGTGTAAAAAGAGTAAAAATAGCTGGTATCATTATTATTCGCTTCATGATTTTGATAAAAATGTTATTGTTTTTATAATTCTATTTCGTATCCACCAGTTAAAATTATTTTTAGTTTCTTTCTTTGAAATTTCAGTAAATACATCTTAAAAGGCAAAAATAAATAGATAAATTAAGAAAAGTTATTATTAATAAAAGAAAAGATTATTTCATCTTTCTGCATAACCTGTGTGTATGTGGTTGAATATAGGTATGTATTGACAGCGGTGAATATAGGTGTGGATGTGTGAGTAGTGAGTAGTGAGTAGGTATGTATGCACGGGGCGCAGAGAGCTGTGTGTATAATGGTTGGATAGACAAAAACAAAAGTGACATTTTCATAAACAAAAATAGAAAAATAAATTCCAAAATGGTGAAGGATTCAAGGTGTTCAACAATTCAGAAATATAATTCCTTAGAATACTATTTCAACACATTTCATGATTTATAGTAAGGTCCTTAAAGGAATAACAGTGCTTGATTCCTGGTAAATAAAAGCAAATTGAGATTAGAGACAATAGGGCGTATAAGTGCAATGTGTGAACGCACGAACGTGCGTCGAAAGGCTTATCAGAATGGGTGTATATAAGCCTCTTAAATCATTTGAATGGATCTGTTATCAGCCTATTCTTCTTCTTATGGACTTTTACCTTTGAATGAAGCTCCAATCGTTTATGCATTAATTAATATTTATAACAGTCGTCAGCTATTGTGAATATATACAGACTCGAATATGAACCAGTGATATAAGAAGGAACACATCCTGATAATGAACTATCTTTTGAATGTACTGAGTTCGTGTATGATGGTCAATTATTTTGCAATGAAACACAGAGGCAAATAGAAGATAAGTAAAATGTTGGGGAATTATTTCAGCTATCATAGTTTCTACTCTTAAAGTCAGTTTAATAAACGAAGAAATCATAATCCCATGATAATATCATCGATCTGAAAGGTTTATGACTTTCATTAGTATGCTTAATTTATTGTTCCTCGAGGGAAAATAGTCCAGTTCGAATTACACTGGGCTGCTTCGTCTTTCAACTGTCTAGAATTTATAACCGAACGACCAGGTGAGTTTTGAATTCAGTTGTATGAACGATTTCTTTGAGTAATTTATATTTCTAATTTGTCAACCACAAACTACAAACGTTTCTTTTCATTAGCAGGCCACGCATTATTACTTCAAAAGTTTGAGTTATGTAAAGTCAGGTTCATTCCCTAAACTGATGACAATGTAATTATTGTCAAAAAGGTAACAAACTGTAACAAAAAGGAAATGAAACAAAATATAAATATCAATTAAGCCCCCACCCACACATTGCACCCCGAGCTTTTGAAAGTAACAACCAAAAAGAGGTAGTCTTTTCTCGAATGGTGGTGTCTGTTCCTTTCATGTCCAATGTGTTTCATTGAAAGTAGAATTATGTACGAAAGGTTGTACTCCGAGTAGTCGCCAGTAACGATAGAAAGATAGCGAAAAAAAAAAAAAAAAAAGTACACGTTCATGCAACTGAATCTACATCTCTGGTCCTTATTTTAAGAATTTTCGACTGTCAGAGGACGAAACAGCTCGGTGGAATTTGAATTTAAAACATAAGGATTGAAAATTGAACAAAAACCATTTAGTTATATAAAACTTACATCATGTTACATTGTATAAACAACAAATTATGTTTCCTGTGTTTTATAAAATTAACATAAAAATTAATGCACAACAAGAGGGATGAAAGAGAGATCTTTATTTGCGCTCTGGGTGTATTTATTTGCGCACATGAGCTACGATTAAAGTAAAATTGGTGAAAATAGTTTTGAAAGAAGAGGTAGCACTGAAAGATACACAACCTAGTTAGCTTTAAACCTGGCACAACACATATTGCATTGAGAATTTCAACTTTAAACTATTCTACAGATTCAATGGAAAAAGCTATAAAAATATTTCCAGCTATTTACTATTATGTTTCATAAGAAAATATACGAGAAAAGAAAGAAAGAAAAAAAAAAGGTAAAAATGACGAAAATATTGGTTTGAGTGGAATTTTTCTCTTTCAGGAAGTTTTGTTTCTGAAATATCTCTTTTATAACATTTAAACAAAATATTCTCAAATAATGAAGTTGGAATTAGAAAAGTAAGCAACACTTTGACATGACAACAACAATAACTACTACAACCATCAGCAACACCACCACCACCACCACCACCACTGCTGCTGCTGTTACTACTATTACTGCTACTGCTGCTGCTGTTGTTGCTACTACTACCTCGACTGCCGCTGTTACTATTACTACTGCTACGGCTGCTCTTGCTACTACTACTACTACTACTACTACTACTACTACTACTACTACTACTGCAGTAGCTGCTGCCGTTGTTACTACTACTACTACTACTACTACTACTACTACTACTACTACTACTACTACTTCTACTACTACTACTACTATTTCTGTTTCTGCTGCTACTGATGCTAATACTACTACTTCTACTACTACTGCTGCTGCTGCTAATACTACTACTTCTACTACTACTACTGCTGCCGCTG
>NC_142940.1:2085238-2175238 GCF_046866305.1 Octopus bimaculoides
TTTCTATGCATTGTTACGTATGTTTATGCACATATACACACACACACACACACACACACACACACACACACACATATATATATATATATGTGTGTGTGTGTGTGTGTGTACATATATATATATATATAACATATACATAAGATACTGGTAGCAGGAAGAGGAAATTAATACAGCCTGTCCTTTAATTTGTGATGGGATGTAAAATAGAGCTAATAAAGATGTTTTTGTAGTTCGGAAGTTAAAAATCCGAAGTATTTTTATCGACGTGTTGGACATGACAAGAGTGGGGATGATAGTGTTAATTGTGGTAACAGAGTAGTAAGTAAGAGGCTGGGAAATGTATTATAGTAAATTGGAAGAGATTGGGGAAAGTTTGCTGACATGATAAACAATGGATTGTAAGGCTTTGGACAATGATTGAGGTTGCAGTAAATTAGGGAGACATTCGGATAGCAAACCTTGACAAGGCGAATCGAATCAGAATATAATGAGAAATGTGGTTGGTATGCGATGAAGCCAGTTGTGAAACATGTATAATGTTCAGTGCTAATTAGTCTTGTAAATCTATTGAGTCGTCAGAGCAACGTTTGTATTAATTTGGTTTTCATGTCATGATTAAAGGGGTGATACAATAGTAGGGCATTCTATTGACTTCTAGAACTCCAAGCAAAAGAACAGCTTGTCACTTTTATAATGTCGATGTTACAGCAGTAAATTATAACTCGTTCTGCTGTACCTATCAAAATGTAGATGACTGCGGTCTATTCAAGACTTGGGTCATGAGCAGAGCAGAGTGGCAACGATATAAACATGTATCACTGTTGATTCAGTTAATTGTTCGCTACTTAATCAACTCGCAATTATGGTTATTCTAATATTAACTTAATGTGATGTTGGTCTTTAACCTAACGTAAGCAATGAGGAAGGAAATATATGAACGAAGTTGTTGTATCCTAAAATTTCGTATACATTTCGTCATTACAAAAGCCCACTCATTTCATATCGTGATCAGAGTGACCTTAGAGTATTTGATTATTATTATTAGGAGGTTCCTGACTGTATATTAGCTCCCATTTGGCGTGATATACTCTATCCACGTATTAGAGTGTTAACAATACGTATCGTTTTAGACCCTAGACATTTTAGTAAATCTCTTAACAGATTTACAATTAGAACATACCATAATGTAAACGTAGTAGAAATACCTGCGCCATTACTTGATGGTTCAAAATGGCTGCCAGTTAATAATAAATCGCCTGAATCGGTTTATAGTTAGTTATCTAATATTCCGAAAATATGTCATAATTAGCTAATGTTAGATATCATTTTATATCTTCCATGCAGGCATACATTTCTTTATGGACACAACATAGAAACTGAATAGAGACGCTGTGTTACATGGTTAGCTTTTTCAGTTTTACAAGAGACCTAGTTTTGTACACGTGCTCCAATGCTTTTCGTTTGTCCTACCTGGATCTGGTTTTCTGGAAATAAGCATATAGTTTTCAATTCAGAGTTTTGCGAATTGCTGTAGCATGATGGTTAACTATCAGGCAAGACGCTACCTTTCACCGACTTGAAAATATTCCATTTTGAGCCATCAAGTAATTCACATAACACTAGTAATTCATCGAAGATGAAATGGCGGACTTATTCTCCAGCTATCGAGATATCAGTTATGAGATATGAAGGAGAAACGGTAAATAAGTACAATATATGTCATGTTTCATTTAGCAGAATTGCCATTATTTTTACAATACATTTGACGTTATTATTAGGTTTCTTTATAGTTTTAACTTATACCAGAAATCATTTAAAGTTTCTTGAAATAAAACGCTAATGAGATTTTAAATGTCAAAGTGAATAGCTTGAACAATCAAAGTTTTAACAAACACATTCAACAGAAATTTCATAAAAATATAAACAAAACAGGATTCTTGCTAAAGTGTCACTGATGATATCGAAATTTTCACAACAAATAACTTTCTAAACAAAGATTATTATTGTTCTATTCAGTTTGGAGTGTATATCATATATCAATGTAGCGGGAAACGTTGACACACGAGTTACAAATGTGCAAGGGTGAATAAAAAAAAAAAAGATGAATAAAAACTGGATGAATAAAAACTTTAAGCAAAGAATATATCAAGAAAAGAAAATTCATATAGATTAGAACTACAGAATAAATACGATTATTGAAAACAATAATTAAATGAAGTTTGATTTGAAAAGCCTGAAAGTTCGAAATAGACAGCTCGGTTACAATGGGACATGGGACCTCCAGAGTTTCATCGGTGAAGGCTCTGCACGACTGTGGTTACCTTCTAAATATTCTACAACAACTGGATTCAAACAAAGGAATCAGCTACTGTCATTTTGTGCCTTGATCGTACACCCTCTTATTCATCATCATCACCATCCTCCTCCTCCTCCTCCTCCTCCTCCTCGTCATCATCATCATTATCATCATCATCATCATCATCATCATCATCATCATCATCATCATCATCATCCATTTTGTAGGAGCTCAACTATAATCTCGATGAATATATTCATTGTTCTCAGAAACGAGAATATAATATCTCCTTCAGAATGAAATATTGTTTTAAACCTTTTTACTCTCACCACTTGTTTCTATCCTTTTGTAATTCCATTCCTTGCCGATGCAATTATGGTCCACTCCGTTCTATCCTCAGTGGATGAATAGTACTGCAGAGAGGTGTGCTTTCGCAATATGTATGTGTGCATGTATGTATGTCTGCATGTATGTATGTTTGTATGTATGTATGTATGTATGTATCTTTGTCTGTTTATCTAACTATCTATCTATATACATACATGCACGCACACACAGACATACAAACGTAGTCATATATGTGTGTGCGTGTGTGTGTGTTTGCGAGTGTACATATATAATGTTCTAGGTAAGTAATAATTCTAAAGAATCTGCCGCATCCCAAGGTGATGTAGAATAAGTTAGTCGGTGTGGATACACAACAACACTAATTCAATAGATTCAGAATTTCGCTTTCTAAACCGATCGGCCAATGTTCTGCCTCTCCGCATTTATTTAATACTGTTTCAGTAATCCATAATTAGTAAAGAGATATACAAATTGCAATGATAAATACAATCACGTAATGTTTCTTTCAGGAAACAGATGCTTAGTGACTAATTACAGGTGATATGTCGACATTCACTGACAATAAGTTAATTGTTGATATTTTGTCAGAAAACATCGTGAAATATATTAAGAATAGTTTTAATTGGCGATGAATATCTCAGTTCACCTGTGACGACTATTTTCTTTGTCTCCAAGTCTAACGACAACGAAATTTTGATTTCTTTCGAATTATGAAGCAATTACTCTATGTGAGGGAAATTAATTTTACTGTTTGAGGATAGATTCGGCACAATTAATTCAGTGTTAGATTAAATATTTGTGTTAACTCTATAGTAAGACATATTTCACATAATAATTTAAAACAAACCACTAAATGCATATCATCATCAACAAAAGTATTTTTTTGAATAAATGTAATGTAACTCTGTTTCCTTTTGTTTCACTTTAATATCTCAAAAGAGAACGACCGCAACCCATAAACATTACTTCACTGCATTTGTAGATGGTCAGATGCAACGGAGATCGTTATCCTTATACACAACATCGGGATCTTGTGCCTTCCACAGACTGGAATCATTTGAATGTACCTAAAAGTGAAGTGATGATTCTCTCATCTGATATTCACAAGTTCAAATCTCTCCGAATCAATGCAACAGACTGTAGGACTTCGTAACAACAAAAGGTTTTCTGTATCAGTGGATGTTTATATATGTCACAAGTGGTAGAAGTGGAATTGGTAAATAGGAAATAGGATCTTTAGAATAAAATAGAATATAAATATCAATCTACAGGATACATTTTAAAATAGCGAAACACATTTCTTACTGCAATATTCCACTCCGTAGATTGAAAGCAGAATATCTTGCTTCAGTTTTTTTTCTCTCTGATGTAATATGAAGACTGGATTAGAATTTAATAATTTTCCTGCGGATTACCACAATATAATTAGAACGTTTCTCTCAAAGGAATTTTCATTATGTGTCCATATTGTATGAAGTAATTGAAATTAGTTTAGCTCGAGAGGTAAAGACGGCTCTATTTCACTTGTGAATTAAGTATGGTCTTGCAGTAATCCATAATTGTGCTCTTCAGAATATAAACTGAATTTCACTGGGGAAAAAGTTTGATGACAACGTCATAGTGTAATTATCCGATCCAGAATCCGTAGCATACATCGGATAGTGAATATACAGACAATCTGGCTTTCAGGAATGGCACGTCGTTGGTTTCTTTAAGAAGCTCTTGCACTTTTTAACGTTTTGTTTTTACTCTGTTGGGCTTTCACGCAATCTCCTCACCCAATATACTTCCTGCTCATGGGGACTTAATATCCGACCACCCTTATTACTTGGAAGCACTGGGTCACATGGTCGTGGAGCAGTTAGAATCTGATCTGACCTGATTAGACATAGTTGTAGTAATATAGCAGTTGTATTACAGCAAAATATGCTATGAAATATAATGCTATAACTATAAAAATAGAGTTTTTTGTAGTTCTATAATATAATTCAGAGAACCTATAATTATAGTGGTTGGGTCTTCAATAAGATATTACATAAACGACGACTAGAGTTGGCACAAAGGAGATACTTCTGTTCATGTTACCGTGCAGGTTTAAAGCGTCTATTAAGCAACATGTTTTATAGGTGTTTCCATATAATCACGACACGTTTCACTATCATTTTTTCTGTTTTCTATTCTGCTCAACAAATTTCATGAGAGATTTTCTCAGCCGGAAACGAAAGAGCGACAATAACAAACACAATGACACGATTGCTCCAAGTATGTGAGTATTTGTGTGTGTGTTCATGCGTGATTGTGTATGTGTGTTTGTAGTACAACTGGTTCTTTGGAAAACACTTGACGTGAAAACACCTGTGGATTTACGAGCAGGGACAATCTCATACGATGAGTAAATAATATAAAATATTAGAGAAGACTACAATAGCAGCACCACGAAGATAAATCCATTTATGTATCGCCATACATTATACATGCATATAAACATATATTCACATCTATCTAGATACATAAACATAAATGTACAGATACATATATACATAACCACCCAACTCAATATAAATTGTAGATCCAACCCTAGGATGGTTCCAAGTGTAGCGTATGTATAAGAGAAGACCACAGGTGGAGTTCAAAATTCTCAACAATTGTTTCAACAACATTCTATTCATGTATTCTTAGATTACACCATGACAAAACTCCACGATAGTCGGGTGAATTTCAAACCTATAACATATAACGAAGGCAGAACATACATACACACACACACACACACACACACACACACACACACACACACACACACACACACACACACACATATATATGTGTATATATATATATATATATATGTATATATATGTATATATATATATATATATATATATATATATATATATATATATACATACATATACACACACATACATATACACACACATACATATATATATGTATGCATGTATGTTTGTGTGTATATGTGTATATATATCTATTAAACTTGAAATGACTACAAAAGCTGGGCAATCGCCAGATGTACATATCCCCGCTGACCAAACAAAGAACACACACTCATAAACACACATGCGCACTCACACGTGTACAGACACACACACACGCACGCATGTATGTATGCTAATTCATTCATGAGAATATCATTTTTGTCTTATGCTTCGCAGAAATTGATTCACAACTATCTAAATTCTAACATGAAGCCTTCTTTTGTTATTAGAGAAATAACAGTACCTTAGCTAAAGCCTAACTCTCTTATATTGATTATTTCCAATTTCCGCAAATTCTTCCCTTATTATGAGAAATTTTGGAGATATAATTTTTAAGAGAACGTCTACGTGTATCTTGACAGAGCCACGAGAAATGGAGATTGCAGAAGTTGATGCTGTGTTAATGCGAAATGAAAGATAAACGTTTCCAAATTTTAATTGTCACTCGACTCTTTAATTTCCTGTAAAGCTAAAAACATGTTTTTTGTGTAAGCTCCTTCGATATACATGTGTGTATGCATACATATATACATACATTCATATATATATATATATATATATGTATATATATATATATATATATTATATGCAATTATATGTGTCTACACATTTATATACATGTATATAACTTCCCTCTACACAGATACACCTTCACTCTACATAGATGTTTCCACATAAAAGCACACACGCCCACAGACACGTATAAAATATATTACATACACATTCTTTTCGGCAAATGTTCCATTATTACTATACATTGTCTATGGTGTGTGTATATGTGTATGAGTGTCTGTTTGCTTTTGTGCTATTTTTACATGGTAATTTTTTTATTTAGGAAATGGCCTACAGTGATGACGTCAACCTAATTCCATGTAATATAGTTATAACTGAAAATTTTATTTGGTTTTATTGCATCTGTACACAACCATGTATTGTTCCTGAGAGAGATTTTAGCTTAGCACAATGCAAAAATGATATTGTCTCGAGGTAAGTATGCAGTCTTTGTTATTGGCACATTATTGCTTATTTATACTACAATGTATATGAAAGGATAAAAAGAAGCGCTAAAAGAGCAACAACAACAACTACATATACATACTCGGTGTTCAGAAAAAAACAACCAACAACATTTAATGCAACAACAACAGCAGTGATGACAATACTAAAGAGAGCAGTTTTATCGAGACAACTGACATACAAACAGACTGAGAAGAAAAATCCTGTGATAGTACAAGTGCTTAACATGTTCACAGAAGATCAATAACATATATATATATATATATATATATATATATATATATATATATATATATATATATATATCGGAGAACGTGTTATTTGTTTAACAGTGCGTGAGTTTTTTTAATTCCTAGCACTTGAGAGGGTGGGTGACCTTATTGAAGATGCAGTGTGTCACAAATATTCTCATTGAAGCTCGAAGTGATTTACCAGAGTGTATGGCTTGGTGGCATGTACAATTCTTTCGCTATGAAGGGACGAACGGCCCTTGTCCCACCACATTCCCTTTGACCCAGCGCTACATAAATGATACAAAAGCTATAAAGAGACAAGTTTGCACCAACACTCAGTTGGTAGGCGTTCATGATGAGTAAACCAGAACAAGGGCAACTGATGATTTTGCTTAAGGACCCAGCTTCCCCCAGGAAATCCTGTTCAAATTATTCGAGCACTGGTATGTGTGTTCGATATTGTGTCAGATATTGAGCATCTCTGAATCTCACCTATTGATTTTATTTTTACACACCTGCATATGTCATTTATCTTTTATTTGTTTATGTTATTAGAATGCGGCCATGATGGGGCACCGCCTTGAAACATTTTTAGTCGGATGAATCGACCCCATTACTTGTTTTCTTTTAAGCCTGGTACTTATTCTATCGGTTTCTTTTTACTCAATCGCAAAGTTATGGGGACATAAATTCAGCAACATCGGGATTGACCATTGTGTCTGTCAACAGGTACGAGCGCCCATCCATACTGCAGGGTTGTAGGGGAGTAGTTTCACAACAACGTCCCGCTAATGGACTGGCCTGTGCAGAGTTCTGATTTAAATACCACCGATCATCTCTGGAATGTTTTGGAACGTCAACTTCCTGCTAGACCACACCGACCCACATCGATTCCCTCGCTCATTCGGCGCTGTGCGAAGAATGGGCTGCCATTCCGCAGGAAGCCTTCCGTCACCTGATTGAAAGTATACCTGCGAGAGTGGAGACTGTCATGAGAGCTAAAGGTGGACCAACACCCTATCGATTGATGGAGGGTGGCCAAAACTTGTACTTCATAATCAGGTCGGTGTCTGGACACTTCTGGCCACGTAGTGTATATCTTGTAACGGGCCTAATTTAATTTCGTAAAATTTCTTTATAACCCTGTCATTAGTCATTTTCTTTCTTGCAATATTATTTCTTTCAACTTTTCTTGTCTGTCAATGTTTTACAATATCTTGATACTCGGTGTTTTTTCTTTATTAACATGCGTTATTTTTTTTTTTTCTATTCTTACAGAATTGGCAAAGGTCACATAACACTGAGGTGTAATAAGACTGAAATCAATTACATTCTACTTTTTCAAAAAAATGTTTCGCAATAAATAGAAATTACATATTTGTCTCCCTTGCCCCGTTTTCTTTATTACTCTGGCTTATTTTCATTATGCATTTGCTTCGGTCCTTTCGTTAAAATATAATTCCCCTGATGTATAAATACGTACATTATATATACTCTGAAAATATTCTATTTAGAGTTTCATTCAACTTCCGATATCAGAAATTTTACTATTTTAAGTGTTACATAGGAATTAATTTATTCTTTAGTAAATATTATTCATTTTCCCACCAGCATGTCTTCACTTATTTGGTAATTATCCGATTTCTCTAGCGCTACAAAGCAAGGATATTCCACCTGACCCGTAACTAAAGAGTTATGATTTTTCACTGAATTTTAAGACGTTATTTTTTATATGAAGCATCTTTATGTTTGAAGTTGTTGGTGCTGGTGATGAGTTCGTTTATCCACATTAAATAAATTTCGGATATGTCCATCCCGTCATGAATTATCTCGCAACAGAGTCACTGAAGTCTATCACCAATATCTGGTCTTTGCTTCAGATACTTGCAAGTAATATAATCTATTACTGCAATGTCTAACTTAAGCAAATATTCAAACTTAAGTCGAAATACTGGACTCTTTTTTCGGGGGTGGGGGTCGTGATGGTGCATTTTTCTCCCTCTCTTTTTCTACATTCCTTCTCTCGTATCTTTTCTCTCTTGTTTTCTCATCTTTCTCCTTTCGCCCTTGTCTACTCTTTTCTACTTCCTCTTATTTGTTTTCTTGTGTTTTCTCTTCTTTTTTCTCCCACGTCTCTTTTCTCAGATCATTTCTCTTGTCGCCTTTCTCATGATCTCTTCTTCTCCTTTTCTTCTACTCTCATCTTTTACTTTCTTCTACTCTCATCTTTTACTTTCTTCTCTTTTCTCTCCAGAAATTCTCTCGTCTGCCTCCTATTATATTACTTAACATACTTTCTCCATCTCTTATGTTGCTCACGTCTTTGTTTTTGTATATCCTGAATAGATTTTCCCGTCCCAGTCTTCTGTAGACTCTATGAAATAATGTTCAATCGTATTTACAAGTCGATTTATTTCTCATTAGTGTAGTAATAGACAATTGAGATTTCCAAATTATTCTCATGAAACAGAAAATAGTTTGTATAGACCTACACAAATACGACATATCATGGAAATAATGAAGTCAAATACATCCACTTGCGATAGTTTTCCCCTATTGACAACAAATTCAGATGAATTAGTAAACTTTTTAAACAATGACGCCAACAAATCCAAAGACTGACATCAAGGATGTCACAATTCCAGTACGTTGATTGTATGGGCCTGTAGTTTAGTTGCGTTATGAAGCTCCAGCTCGGGCCTGATTCAATAGTACTATGATCAAAAACATTTCATGCATGATCATGTCATCGGTTTTCTTCTTCGGAGTGTCTAGCTCCATGTTATTTATTTAAGCTTCTATCCTTGTACTCAATTATTGAAGGTGTTTATAGAGAGACTGAGTTGTTATTTCGTTCGGTCATTGAAGTGGCAGACGAATTAGAATATCAAGCTGGATATCTCGCGATATTTTCCAAGATTTTTATGCATTCTGAGTTCACTCTGTTACAAATATTCGGCCACGGTTGCTGGTCTGAGGAAACGTTCCTCCCTCCGCCCACATTTTTGGAGGGCCTGTAACATGGCGCAGTCGATGCATTCCCTACAGACTAAACCACCTGAAATGTAAAATAAACTTAAACTAAATGGAAGTGCAAACACAAATATATTGGAAGAAATCAATAAAGAGTCCTGCATTCTCTGTCGAACTTGAAGTATTTAGAACAGAACACATTTCAACGCGTTTACAGCAAACTCACAGATTGTATCATCAGGGAAACAGTTGTGTTCACCGTTCACTTGTTCTTGTTTCATGTCCCAGTAAATACTCATTACGAGGGTGATTGGCATAAGCTATCTTTCCTTAATTATATATAAGGGTATGAATACATGTATCTATGAGTCGACGGGTGATTGCATGTCTGTACATGCGTGTACATGCGTGTACATGCGAGTATGAATGTATGTATGTACCAATAACTATGTGTGTGCGGTCATGTAAGTGTATGTGCATGTATATATATATATATATATATATATATATATATATATATATATATATATATATATATATATATATATATTATGATACAAAACTTGAATCAAATATATTGCACACACATTCGCATGTTCGCGCACAGATACATATTTCTAGTTCAACCAATAGCATTATGTAAACATGTTTTAATATAATACCGACACGAAATCTAAAATACAACATTTAAAGCGTCTTCATCATTATCATCATCATCATCATCATCATCATCATGCTCCTCCTCCTCCTCATTATCATTATCACCACCAACACCACCATCATCTACCTCATCATTATCATCATGATCCCCCTCTGCCCTACTTCATCTTCACACTCATCGTCATCATCAACCTCATCATCATTAGTAAGTTTATTATCGTTATTATCATTGCTGGTGTCGATGTTTCTATTACAGTTTACGGTCCATTACAACCAATATTTTTATATGAAATAATAAAATTAGTCAAAGTTTTTGATGTTTCCAAAATGGCTTTAATGTTCTTGAAAAACCTACTGTTAATATAGAAGAATTTGTATGCATGTAGCTACAAGGGTCAGTTAAAAGTCTATTAATAATTATATTACACTTTGTTTGAATCTCTTTGTTTCTATCGGAATAATCTGAACAACATTGGTATAATGACTAACCTAACTGTATTGCGTTTTAGATTAAGTCTATACGCAAACAGTTTCATTCTTTGAAACACTTTCATGTTTTTCGTTTAATTGCAGAATCATAAATGAATTTATAGAGTAGTTAATTTTTACACACCATTTCATATGTATTTACCAATATGTTTTCTCTTACATTTTTCGTTTTTATATTTGCCGCATTCACACTTAGCCAGTTGCTATGTTTTTCTGGGGGAAAAATCTAATTAATTATTGTTTTAAAGTCAAACAAAAATATTATATATATATATATATATATATATATATATATATATATATATATATATATATATATATATGTATATATGTATAAATCTGTGTGTGTAATATGTATGTATATATATATATATATATAAACATATATGCATGTTTTATATGTGTATGTGGTTTTATTTCTGTTTCTGTATGTCTGCGTAGGGGGACTTATACGTGTTTACTAACTATGATTGCAAAATCATACCTAATTGTTTGCTAGCGTCAGCCACATACAGAGATCACTGCTCACTGACAGAAATAATCATAAATTCACACTCACACATATATACATACACACATGCATGCATATATATATATGTATATATATATATATATATATATATATTTATATATATACATACAAACGTATACATACGAATATATACGCATTTATCTATGTACATATGTATATACATACACATCTATACACTCACTCAGATAGGTACATAATACATGTATGTGTGCATGGGTGTGTGTGTACGTGTGCGCGCGAGTGTGTGGACATAGTATTTGCTGTTAATTGGCGACAGAAAGGATTAGGTGTTAACTTTCTGTGATGTTGGCTGTGTGACAAAGTTTGTTGATGATTAAATGTGTTTAGGTATATTCGGGGTGGGAGAGACGGTAAGATAGATAGATTGGTAGAAAGAGAGAGAGTTAGAGAGAGAAAAGAAATGAGGGAGGGAGAAGTGGATTTAACGCATGATTTAATTGTCTAATATTTAGAACATGTGGTTTTCACGTGAATGTCATGACGATGTCAAGACTGAAATAGAAGGTTCGATTCGCACTGAAAATAAACATTGTATAATATAATTTGTGAAATTCTAATCCCTCGTTATTTAAACCTTTTATTGTCGGATTAGACCTTTTGTTGCAGGATTAGTAACATCCAAGTGTCAGAACCGATCAAATCAAAGGCTATCTAAATTCTAAACTAAAAACTTTGCCTTTAAAAATGGAAAATCAACCACAGTTTTGTGTCGCCTCTGCCGTTCATTTCAGTATTCATTGTGTGTGTGTGTGTGTGTGTGTGTGTGTGTGTGTGTGTGTGTGACTGTGTGTGATTGTTTGTGTGTTTCATTATGTGCGTCAATCCTCGTGTTTTCAGAGGTTTATCACCGTCAACCGCATTCCAAAATTTTCCCTTTCCAGCAGAAGGCGAAAGTCAATGAAGGCTTCACTGGTTCCATGTTTAAATAATTGTTTATAGTGTGCCATTAATGTATTGGGACTTATTTTCCATACGGTTAAGTCTGAGCACTGAATCATGTGATTGTTATTGCACATGTAGTTTACCCCCAGGTAAACGTTATTTAAAGAAACCAAAGATTTTCCGACCTAGAAAATACCGTTTTGTTAGTATACCTGGAACTGTATTTTGTGATATGGTAGTCCTCCTTTAAGATGATTTGGAGGATATTTGGTTGCTATTTCTAACAGGTCTATCGAGGATAGTGATTCCTTCACTGGTTGCAACTTTGTCGAATAGAATTTCGTCAAGAATATTTACTGATAGTATATTACCAGAATTACAACATAAGAATTTCTGAAAATTGGCAGAAAACCAAAATGGCGTTTGATTAATGTGTAACTCCATTGTGTAATATGACATTCTCTATCATCTTTAGGATATTGTCTATAAACTTTATTTCTCACTAGATTACAAGTTCAGGTGATTTTCTGATAAGATTGTTACAGATTGCTGAAACCGCTTCATTCCTATTATTTCAAACAGCCGAGCATTGTTGTGAAGCAGCTAAACATTATTTCCCTGTTAGCAAACAGCTGAAAGCCATTTTACAGTTGGGAAACGAGTAAAGACTATTACACTGCTCCTAAACAGCTGTAGGCTCAATTACTATTGTGAAAGAGCTAAATTATGCTTTAATTTATTTATACATAACGGAAGTTGGTTTAAATGTTGTTAAATAACCAAGGACCGGCATCAATCTGCTGGAGGCCATTTTCCTTTTCGGCTACATTTACTAAAGTTACTATCGTTGAGGACAGTTAAATATCCTTAAAATTGAATGGCAACAGTATTGAGATATTAAAAACATCTCATTACTATATTATATGAGTGGACACTCTATTTTCCCGGCAACAATTGTCGTTGTTGTTGTTTTGATGATACTTTTGGTGATACAGTTGCACAAAAAGCAACTGAAATGTGCAAAAGGAATGAATGCCTATAATTAACGTTAACACCATTCTGTCTTACCAAGGTAAATATTTCCAGGATAGCAAGAAATATTTTAAAAAGTAGATACAACGAGAGTTATCAAACAACTTTCGTAATGTAACGTAATATTATGGTAGACCTACAAGAAGAAAGAACTCGAAATAATAACTGTATCACATATTAAAACAAATACGAATTCTGGTTTCCCCCAGATATAAGTACCTTATGTTCATTCAAAACCAAATATCAGTTTCATCAAACTGTACAAGTTATGCAGAACCCGAGTCGCTACACGTTTCAAATACAACAATCTTTACGCGGAGATAAGCTAAAAGGCTGCGTCGATGTTAAATTGCGGAAATCTCTCAGTATAAACCGTAAATATAATGTCAATTAAAATCGAAGATCTCCTCCCAGATGAAAGTTCAAAGCCATATGTATTTCAACATGTATTCTAGCTTTCCATGTTTACTTTTAAACGTATATTTCGGCTCTAATATCAGAATATAATATTCAATACAATATTGAATACATTTTGCGTAAACGTACAGTGGGATATATCAAACGTAATTAAACAAAGATTTTAGAAGCTCAAAAAGTTGATGGCGAAAAAGTACTGTTCATAGCATTCAGTAATTTTGGTATACATATGAATGAATGCATGTCATACACTTATTGGAACCAATCGTCTGCATTTCCTCAGTAATTTTAGCTTGAAAAAGTGCATATATATATCTAGACATGAACTAAGTAAATGTGATTTATTCGCTGAAGGAATCGATATTCTACGCTGAATAATATTTAAGGCCCTAAACCTGAATGTTATATGTACTTTTTGTCTTGCGTATATGCAATAGGTCACTATGATAAGGACTTGCCCAGTTATTATAAATGAATGTAATATGAAAAAAGGAAAGGGAAAAACAAGTATGTGGAGTTTGATGTATTATGTTTTATAGAAAACATAACTTGAATTTCGATTACATTTTTTGACAGATTTCGACGTTGATGTAAAATGATTGCAAATGTTTATGTGTAATATTTTCTGCGTGTTTTTGCAGTTGAAAATATAACTTTAGCTAATTTCCCTACCATAATAAAATAATCACAACAAAAATGCGTGCAAACATATATTACGCATATAAAATAGTATACGATTAAAATATAAAACAAATATACAATTGAAATTATATTCTAAGCATATTTTTAAAGAATGCTTCTAAAAGTAGCATTAAGAGGATGAGAAACTATCAAAAGAATATATACAAAATTGGACAAATGTTGAACAAATTCTTAGCATTAAGGAATCTTAAACAGAACATTATAATTATGAGTGGAGTGATTTCCTATTACGAATTTTGAGTTTTCATGTTGTAAAATGCCATGTTTTAAGAATAACAAATTTTGGAATGATAGCGATTATTTACTCACTTTTTATGGAATCATAAAGCAGAGATGAGGATACAAAATGAAGCAGTTATTACATAAAATAGTATCTTAAATCTTTTCCCAATGTTGTTTGTCATTTTTGCTTGATATTTTCATAATATTACTTTTAAATTATGACAAAGCTGCAACGAAAACATGTCAAGTAACCTCTTTTTTGCTCCAATGAACTCTAATGTTATACAGGCCAGATATTAAGCAAACGAAGCGAATTTGAAAACGAAAACTCTACACAGGAATACATGTTTTCGGTTCTCTTCTAGAATTTCCCTTAAAAGTTAATACACCTTTTACAAAGGTTTTGTTTGTACTATAGTGAATAGCACTCCATTTACAGACTGTTGAATTCGTTTCAGACAAATATAATCTGATAAACAGCATGCTTCGCCGTCTCTGTGTAACGAAATTAGAATTCATACTACAGCCATTGAAACAGTTTGAATATGGTTCTCAGAACAAATAAACTTGTTTTCTTTTCCAAATACAACAAATATTTCAAATTGATTCTTCTAATCAACATTGTGAATATATTTCAAGAACCAAATAATTCTTTCGTTTATTTTTGCCTTTCCAACTTTTCTATTCTTTAAATTGCACAGGAACCTGTTATTTTAGAATTGCCAATATTGAATAAAATATAACATACATTATATATAATGTAGTGTAATACATACATACATACATGCATATATATATTCACACATATAGATATGTATGTATGTGCGTGCGCGTATATATATGTATGTATACATACGTACATACAGGCAGCACACAGGCACCCCCGCACACACATATGCCGCCTTGTATATCACAACTGATATTACACTGTCTCTAGAAAAGTTAGTAACCAGATATATGTAGAATGATGTAAACTAAAACACGATTAAGACAAGACGTTATTTCAATGCAAGTCTTGCTACTGACAGCTTGTGCTCCTCTCCTTGCTATATTGTCTAATACTAATGATAGTCATTTCAATATCTTTTATTCCAAACTCAGCTTCTTTTCCAAATAGATTCAACAGTTACTGAAGAGGCCTCATTTCCCAGGATGATGTTTCAATTCCTGTTCATTTCCGTTCCCTGCAATACATTGTATTCCAGATTGTCATTATATGATTTGGATTCTCTGTCGCACATATCATGTCTACCTTTATATACGTCTGGTTAACATGTTCACATCATGAATTCAATTGGCTTTTCTTATGGAACACACATGTATGTTTTTTACGAAGAAATATTTCAGTGCCAACACGAGAGTAGCTTCATCAATAGGCATCACATACTTTTCATTCTTGAACTGTTCTTGCATTATCAACGGACATTTACTTATCAATAGTGATCATATTTAGATTGAAACAGTGTCTATTAGACTGTAAATCACAACATTTCATTAAATTATTAAGCAGAAATCACTCTCACCAACTCAGTATAGAGTTGATAAAGTGAGGTTTGTGATTATAATATCCAGTATCAGATTCAAATGCGTTTACTTGTGCATTTTAATCATGATCCTAACAAATTCCAACGCCATGAAACACATATATACCATGAGTTTAGAAAACATATTCAATATATAAAACGTGTATTCCATTTCCTTCGCTGTTTATGGTTGGCATTGTTGTCGGCAAGTCTTTTTCTTCTCAGTGACATAACTTAATATTCAATAACAGTTTCATGGAATTCTTTTGTAGCAATTATCATTACGATTTGTTGGCAATTATCCAATACTTCTGACACTATGTATAGACTTTAAATATGACCTCCTCACAGTCTCTGACGCTTCAGAAACGTTCACCTCTTATATTAAGGAATCCCAGCAACAATAAAGCCTTTGTGTGGATATGATAAGTATCTTCCATTATGGCATTATTCACTTTCTGCAAAGTTGGCATGATTTCGTGCATCATTAAAGTGATTGATTCAACCAGATTTATATAAACATAGATAAACGGGGTTTAGGATTGGGGGAAATGAATGACAGGAATTAAGCGAGAGATTAAATTTGCTCATCTATTCAATTAACACTAATTACTTCAATTATCTTCCAGTTATTCGTACAAGCAACTTCCTCACTACAGATTTTCCTATTTATTAAGGAACATGAAATCCTATTTTGATGATCATTAATGCATTCCATAATTCTCTCACATTACATGACTGAAAAACCTAGGTCTTTGGAACAAAAATGTTGTTGCCAATCATAGCCGAATATTACCCAATAGCATGATCTACTAGGTTTTTGCAAATTGTTTTGCGTGACTACGTACTGTAAATAGAAACAGACAACATCTCAGCCGTCTCAATTTTGACCAAGTTAAACATTGAGGCTGTGGCAGTTGGAGAGATAGTAAATAAGTGAAGTATTATTACTGTTAAGAACAGTAATAATGAGGTGGCTAGCAAGATTTCTACCTAAACAGGTTTAATATGAAATATTTGAACAAAAGAAGGATAAAGATACAGCTTGCTAAAATTCAAAGCGAAAGCTTTAAAAAACCTACCTTCCAGTTATCGAGCACAAAATTTTACACAAGGGATCCGCTTCTGGCATGAATCTTCTACCATAGCTAAGTGTGTGTATCTTTGTATCAACACCTATAGTGACTAAATCCATCATTATCACCACCACTATTATGAACAGCATCATAAATACCACCAGAACCACCAGCACCTCGACCATATTCATATTCATCATCATCATGGTTATCATAAGTTTTGAAATGTTTTCTAATACAAACTAAGATTAGGAAAATAATCAGTTGAATATCGTGGCGAATGATATAAAAATTCTAAGTTTAGAAAGAAAAAGTAATATGAAAATGTCTCTTAAGTTGAATAATTTCAGAAAAAATATCATACAGATAAATGACAATTAAGTTACAAAGGTATTTAAAAGGAATCTCAACTTTTCAGCAGAAATTTTATATCTTCAAGGCATCCTTTTCGAAGGTTGCGGCTTGGGGGATTCTTTGAGAAAGACGGTGTTATTGACTTCTATCCGCCCTCGGCTTAGAAATTCTCTTGAAATAGAAGTCTAGTCTATTACATACACACTAACATATTCTTGCGACTTATTGTATTTTCTTAATCTCGCCCAGAGATATATAACGAATCACAGAGCAGGTATGCTAGTGAAAGAAATTCGAAATTGAATGAATGAAAATGAATATTATATTCGATAGATTCTTCTTTTAGTAATTCCTTTCAAATGCCATGTTGGCGAACGCCGTGTATAGCATTTAATTTGACTTAAATACTCTCCTTTCATCTCTTGATTGGCAGGTCATATAGTAGACTTTCAAAACAGTCTGCGATGCGGTTAGAAGATGCAGATTGCAATGATGGTTTCCTGTTTTTATATTTAGATAGCAAATCCTTAAATATTTGAAATATCTTCGTTAAGGATGAGACTTTTATCTCAAAACACACACAACAATCATAAAAAATTATGAATACATCGGATATACACTCATACATACATACATACATACATACATACATACACATATGCATTTCGTCTACAATCTAAAAAGTAGGAAACTATGCCTTACATGGATACATCACGCAGACAATATTAATTCTTGTAAGATAACGTTTTATTGACACATATAAACACATAAATTTATGTAAGTCTGTTTTGTGGAATATCGGTGAAATGGAGGGAGGACAACATTTTCATGACGTCCACCAAATATCGTTAATTATACATCTGAGACAGTTTTAGATGTTGGAACAGAAATCAAATTTGTTTGGTAAACTGGGGAGAAGTGTGTTTATAAATTTATTTCCTTCTACTTTAAATATTCCAACAATGATAAAGAAAAAAATTATGGCACAATGTTATCATTTTATCGCTTTTTCGTCTTTCGATTCTATGTATTTTCCTAGAAGCTTCAGAAATACAAGATATGCTGCTATGATATGCAAAGTCTGTCTATTTATAGTGGAAAATGGAATTACATAGCTAAATCTACGATTTTCTATTTACCTGAAAATAGACTCGAGTTTTCTGTTGCCGTCTGAAGACATTTAGAAACAGATATACGCAATCTATATCTAAGGGCTCTTAATGTTAAATGTCAGCAAGAGAAATATAGTAAATATTTTTTGTATAGAATATAAAAATAAAAAGAAAAACAGTTAAGAAATAGTGAGTATAGTGAACGGTATTTGAGGATAATTAACTAAATATGTGACAGTGGTGAGAAAATGATGTTTGAGTCTACATGTTTGACGCAGATTTCATAATATTTATTTGTAGGAAATGTCATTTAATTTCAAGGATAGGTGACTGAAGTCGTTTGTCAGTTTCAATAGCTGCAATGTTTTGAGAAATATACTGCATAAAGTTTTTTCGTCAGCCTCATTCATACCAATCGTCTAGAGAGAGAGAGAGGGGGGAGATAAAAAGTAGGGGATAGCGAGAGACGTATATGTGTGTGTATATATATATATATATATATATATATATATATATATATATATATATATATATATATGTATATGTATATGTAAATATGTATATATACATATATATTTACACATACAAAATATATATAGACATACATATACAAAATATATATAGACATACATATACAAAATATTTAAATACACAAATATATATATGTGTGTGTGTGTGGTGGGGTTTTGACCAATGAATATGGTATTCATGTCAAATACTGATATAATATAATTATGATTTCATTAAAATATCATGTTTCTAGAAAAAAAAAACGTGGTTAGTTATGTATTTGTTCGTATAGAAATGGCTCTTTATTGTTCGAATAGAAAATTAGTATTCATGCTGTGAATTTGGTAAACAAGCGAAGTTGCAGAGACTGAAAGAGTTAATATTTGGAATATGGAAATTCAAAGTCTTTAGAAGAAGACTGAGGTCAAATTCTGTAAACGGTGCTGATCAATATTTGCTGGACTACAGTAATCTCAAAATTGTATTTCTAGGTAGTTAACAACAAAATATCCTGAATTAACTGCTGAAATCATTTATATTTCGGAGATGAGCTCATTCAAAATCTGAATTGCTACTCCAGCATTTGTGTTGAAAGCTATAAGAAACGAAGGGTAGAACTTCGAAGTGGTGCAAGTTTGATGCATAAACACATACGCAAGTACATGCAAATAAGTAAATATTAAATATCTAGCTGTGAGAGAATATATGTATATAAATGTAAACACCTTCCTTGTAGGTTTTAATGTGCATAGAATATTCAGTTAATGTATATATATATATATATATATATATATATATCGAAGAAGGAAAAAGAAAGTAGAAAGATTCAGACAATGTGGAAAGTTTAGCAAGACCTTTGTATTTCAGGCGCAAGATCCATCTCCAGTAGAAAAGAACAATCGACGAAAAGTCCAGTTATGTAGGTTCTGGTAACCCATTCAACTGCCCAAAGCATTTATAAAGTCTAAAACTTTCCACTTCCTCTCTTTTTTCTTCGACATTACAATGCTTCAAGCGAACTACAACGCTCTTTTATAGATGACGATAATGAAATATAGAAAGACATTTCGTTTAAAAATTATGGTATGCAGGGAGTAATAAATGTTTAAAAAAGAAATTTTGGTACCAGACTTTTAAGGTGGAAAATAACCCAGATTTTGACTGACAGTAATTATAGAAACGTTAAAATTGTGTGTAACTGTGTCTTTAATTCTATGTCCATAGATGTATGTGTAAATAAGGTTTTAAATTTGTGCATGGAAGTTAAGTGTACCACACAGACTCAATTTCTGTCCGAGCCAAATTATTTGACCTCATGAAATATTTGAGCTTACTCCGACGAAGACAGAAAGTGATACACAATTACTCAGCTCTGAGAGCATTCCATCTCATGTCCTCTTGTAATTTATTCAATTTCTCATATATACATACATATATATGTATTATATGTACTATATATGCGTGTGTGTGTGTCTGTGCCTGTGTGACTGTGCAGGTATGTATGTGTTTATGTATGCATGTATATACACATGCAAATTATATCGCATACAAGGGTGTATCGGAAGATATAAGTTTAACTGAAGAATTTGTTTTGAATTGTCAAACATATTCCTGTTACGTAAGAAATTAGTTATTAATGAAAGTTTCCATCATTGATATATTCTTAACATGTGCATCAGCGATGCACAGCTGAATTAAGTATAGAAACGGAGCGAAGTTCTTTATTGGAGAACTTATTAGCTGGAAAATGGAATGTCCTCTAGTTAACTTTGTTATTGTTTAATCTAATATTTATTCCGAAATAGATATAAATGGATAGTTATAACAACACTTATTCACGCCAACCTATGCACTAAGACCAGCAGTCTTTCATAGAATGTATTATAACAAATCCCAATATTACTGCAACAGCATCTGATTTGCTGCTAGACACCACTGAAATACAAAGCCAAGTATGGCATTATAATGGCAAGCTAGCAACTATCAGCTAAGAGATGGAGAAATGAAAACAGGAGAACAGAAATAAAACCAATTCATTGATTAAATTAGAGTCATTAGGTATAGTTGTAGGGGTTGTCTTATACAGATTTTGCAATTTCATTCGTATATAAGAGAAAAGTGATTTGAAATTTTCTTAGCGTTCAATTTAGATAGCTGGAACAATGAAAGAATTTCTGTGCGGCTCGGATTTATGTTCTTGCAAGGAAATCTCTTCTTATGTCGATGATCTGATGAATGGTTTCAATAAAAGATCAAGCCAGCGTCTTCCGGTGCACAACTTAATGGAGTTTAAGTAGTTTCCATGTTTAGTCTTTATAAAGAAAGTTTCCATATTATGGCTAGCAATCTCAACGAATGCATTTCAAATGCGTTCTGTATTACGGTGGCCGGAAGGAGAATGCTATAGTGAACCAGCGAAATCACTAACAAAACTCGATAATGGTCATGTAGAAGAAATGGTGAGCGGAGAAGCTATATGGAAATTAAAATAAATACCAGTAATAAGTGTAGAGAGGACTTAATTAATTTCGTTTCCAATATTTAAACATGAATTTCTTCTTCGAAATAGTTTCGTTATATATAAACTTACGACGATACAGGCATTTTCTGAGGAGTGCTAAATATAGATTAGGAAATATGTAGAAATGAGACACATAAATAGAGAGGCTGAATTATGAGAAGAACCAGGTAAATATTGTACAAGCGCACACTTAGACATTCACAAACACACACGTGTGTGTGTGTAAGGGAGAGAGAATGTTAAGCTTATACTGACATAAAGCAAAAACTTAGAACCAATTAACGAAATTAGAAATTGCGAACTTATGAATGAAGTGAAAAAAAAGGTCTGAATACAAATCGCTGATGAAATAATTGCTCGAGTAATACATATATCAATTAAATATAAGGATAAAATCTATATCAGATTTTATCAAGTAACCAGCGTGTAAAACCAATTAAGGTAAAATATTAATACTAAGTAAAGAATTTTTTTTTTAAATACATTATTACCTTAAGGGCTGCTACTATAAGTAAAGTTACACGCTGGAAAAGGACGCTAAAGTCAAACTACTTTATAGAAAATATACACACGCGCTGAAGTCGAGGAGATGAACAAAAAAAAAAAAAGGTTCTTTTATTTATCAGCTCAGTTGCATATCGAAACGATTTCATGGTCAGCGCTGTAACACGCTCTCCACTCGTCAGTGCAAACATAGCCAGAATATAAAAATATAAACACTTTTACATACCATACGAACATAACGTATCCACAGAGTGTTCACGCTTATACATCCATGAAAGGATTTCTATCTTGTTCATCTCAGCCATCTCAGACTAGATGGACAAGATAGAAACCCTTCCATGGATGTATAACTGAACATTTGTATATACTCTGTGGATACGTTGTGTTCATATGGTATGTATAAGTGTTTACACTACACACAAAACACACACAACATATAAATACACGCACACACGTACATACATACGCACACACATACTTCAAATTGTCAACTAAATACCTCTCTACTGACCATTCCCCTACGCACATATATGTATGTGTGCGTGTGTGTGTGTGTATATATACATACATACACTCACATAGATATATATTTATGAATATGTGAGTGTGTATATATGTGAATAAACACATTTACACATACACTTTCACACACACATTAGTACGCGCGCAAGTGACTGAATATTCCATAGTCATATGTTGTCTTTCCGTAAATCCTTTTTCGATGTGTAGAATATGTTGGCGAACCTTACTCTTGTTGGTGGGAATACATGGAACCAAATCTTTAAGTCTACAGTGTAATGCCTCAACTCGTTTCCGATGCTGACAAACGTATTCTCTCTATAATGACAAACGTATTCTCTCTATAATGTGAGTATATCTCTGCACCTTTCTTCTCCTTTTATTGATGTGGGAATTAATGGCATATTCACCTCTACTCTAAATACTAGCAACAAAACCTTATCTTCCGGCGCATCCGTTATGTACGATATTATTTTGATTCCGTTTGTTCTGACAATGAAAGATGAATGAAAAAAAAATCCGACAACAATCAATAGGTTGTGTCCATGTCACTAATCCACAGAAATGACGTTGATCCATCAATAACATCAAAGTATCTGAAAACAGACATTTTCCCACTACTTCTTAACTACACGTGAATAATTACGAGCATGCTGAGGAAATATCTTTTGTTTCTCTTTTTTTTACTACGAAAGTTGGTTCCCGTCTTTAGATTATAACCTGTGCGGAAGGAACATTTTTCTTCTCTCGCTAATTTCGTTTTATTTTGTACAAAGTATATAATATATAAAAATGGTATATTCCATCTAGAATAAGTCACTCCCTGACTTCAGCAACAATGGCTCGAGTATCATCAACATCAACGTAACTATAAGTGCAACAAACGCTTATAGCTATGTTGCGAGAATTTTAAGAATATCGACTTAAAAGCAGCAACTTAGCATTAAAGAAAATGAAAGCAAGATCAAAGAAACAGCACCGACAGCGCTGATAACATGCGCAACAAACGTAGAGCTGCAAACTGAGTTTGATATCAACAGGATCACAATATTTCCTCTATTAAGATATATCGGGTAACTAAACAAAGAATAAATCTTATTTAGAAAATTTTCCGGAATGTATTTAGGACAAAAGGAGGTCAGCAGAGCACAAAACTATGTTTGCCAATGAACAAGAGAGAAGCAATCTTTCTGAAAAAGCGTTTGACACGATTTGGATGCACGCATGCGATCTTCTCTACATGCAAGAATTTACTGATGCTCACTCAGTCACAGAGACAGACACACTTACACCCACACATGTATGCACACATATGTGTGTATATATATATATATATATATATATATATATATATATATATATATATATATATATATGTAAATTTAAATAATAATGGTAAGAATTGATATTAATTAAATTAATATCAATTGAAACCAGAGGCCTAGCGTATTGAAAAAATTCTGAAGATTCAGAAAATTATATTACATACATATAAGAGGAATGACCACTAGGCGGATTCCTAATATGCTAAAGATATTGTATCACGCTGCAATATGTATTTACATCACCTTATATATTTTGCCTAAGTTTTCACCTGCATCGTTTTAAAATATGTTCAAGTTCAGTGTTTATCTTAGAGTCTATCTTCTGAGTATGATAACACATTTATAACTTTATCTGCCGGAAGTTCCCCGTTCGTTGACCTATTGTCGTCTTTGTTTCTTTCTTTTGATCCTGTGAGACAACATAGCACAAGAATTCATTGAGATAGATTTGCATGTCCAGTCGCTTTTATGTTGTACATGTCGAGTAATCTTCTTGAAGTAGTCGGCATAATTCAATACAGGTTTGTTAGTTCTAGCTATAGCATTGAACATTTTCACCCATTAATGGATACAATTAGCCTCACATTATCTCCAAGCAATTGTGAACGTTCATTTCATTTATGTGTTATAAAATTATGACTGAGATTAATAAATATTTCAACAAAATTTACTTTTAATATCATTACACGTTAGTAATATAATTACGACCGAAATATATGGGTATAAAATGACAGTAATCTGGAAGTCTGAAACTTTTATAATTCTGCAAATATCGCGAGAGAGAAGACTTCAGATAAAATATTATCTAAGGAAATATATTTTCCACTTATCTACAAATAGTTCAATATCCTTTGCAACGCTAATCTAAGCTTCTGTTTTTTTTTTAAATATTTGTTTTCTTTTGCCGAAAATTTCTATTTGTAATGTTTAGCAATTTCATACTTGAATATCGTAATATAATTTACAAAACTAATTTCCACAGAAAAGTAGTTATATCTTTACTTGCCCTTCCTTGTTACTGCTGTTGTTGTTGTAGTTGTTGTTATTGTTGTATATTTGGCAGATTTGTTTCATATCAAGCCATTCGTTTTCCTATATTGTTTTCCGAGAATTTGATTATTCGACTACTCTCCCTCAAATTCCCTTTCTCTTCTCTAATTGACACACACATATAAATTCATACATATATATACATAGATAAACACACATACACACACACACACACACACACACACACACACACACACATATATATATATATATATATATATATATATGTGCGGGCGCGTGTGTATTGAAGCATATGTATATATATATATCAGTATCGATATCTGTATCTATATATCTATATCTACCTACCAACCTACCTACCTACCTACCTATCTATCTATCTATCTATCTATCTATCTATCTATCTATCTATCTATCTATCTATCTATCTATGTGTGTGTGTGTGCGTGTATATATGTGTGTGTATAATAATATATATTATAATTTACATATACATACATGTGTAGATATATGTGTGTGCTTTGTGTGTGCATGAGTGTGTGTCCAAGCGCGTACTAAACAGCTGAAGTGTGGATATCTGCACCTATATCAATTTATCTAAACGTCTGTTCCATGCACTCGTTCTGTTTATCGTGCACATAGATGAAAAATCTAGATACATAAACAAGTACACACCTAGATACATATGTATATAAACATACATACATACATACAAGTATATCCGTAGTAATGGAGAGAATCATCGACTTTAGACAAACTCCAATATTTATATGGAATTCTGCAAAGAGAAACCAATATACATGTGCGCGCGCGCGTCTTCGCATGTGCGTTCGTGTAGATGTGTTTGTATGTTTATGATGATTACATGTTCATACTTGTGTGACTTGCAGTAATGCGAAAAACAATTTTCAATACTTGTAGGCTGAAATAATATTTATTCAAATTTGGGTTTGCCGGAGTCGCTACTCAGGCAATTGTTTTTCTTTTTTCTGCCTTTTTTGAGATTCATTCGTAAGGCGAACTGATAACTGTAAATGGAAAATTCCGAGTAGCTATTTCCGCAGACTCAGCAGAGCAGGCTATACATTAATAGTTCCAGGAGATATCAGTTATGCATGTTACGCATTACGGACGAAAGTCCCTGCATTAAACAAACAATATCAAAGGGATATTTAAATACATAATGATGAGATTTTGTTGGCGGTTGTAACCAAGAGAATCCTGTTAAAGCAGGAATAACATTCATGTTCATTGGAGTATGTTTCATCCTTCCAATATTTCGACGTAACTATCCCTTTTACAGGAGTGTTGTTGTTACCACACAGCCACCTGTAGAGTCCCTTACTTACAAAGAAGGTTTCTCATAAGCCTAATACAAGTGACGAATAAACATTATGGGTCCACCTTTTCAGCGCTTTATCTAACATTTAATTTTTAAGTAATTAGTAAAGATATATTCAAATTGCATTCGTTTAAAGTTTAATAACAACGGAAATTGGCCACCTTAACGGATATAAGCAGTATGACTAAATATTGTGTAAATATATCATACCCCTAAGACGAGATTGTACATGTCAAAAAACTAAGACTAGCGTTATGTTATCTTTAGACTGCTAATATCCTTTGACCTCTAGAGAAATATCGCTCAGGTAGAATACGTGACTAATTTGTGAAATTGGAGGTCGCAAATTTACCGTTACTGGCTCATATACAAACAATACATACATGTAATATGCACCCACGCACACAGACAGACATATACACATACACACATACATACACACACATACATATATACTTATGTATATATAAATGATATTTAACTCTCACCTTATGGTGCAGCTTCTTGTTTATCATACAAATAATGAAACACTCCACTATATATAGAGAGAGATACATCCATACACATGTATATGAACTATACATATAAACATTTACTCTGTTTCTCAAATAATAGGTTATGGTCTAACTTAAAATTCAAAAGGGTCAAATGTCCTTTTCGATCTTTTCACAAGGAACGTTTCCTGGATTCTTTGGTGAATTTATTACCGTATGGACAAGTTGTCAGTTCATCGCAAGATAAGTTATTTTTACCTGCTGAGCGGACTTGTGCAACGTGAAATGAAGTATTATGTTCAATAACACAACGGATCGCTCGGTCCACGAAACGAAACCACAATCTTACGATAACGAGAAAGGTTGCAGCATCTTAAACACGAAGCTACGCGCCTCCACAATTTGTGATTACACTAATGTAAATGAATTCTATCTATTATCTACCAGTATACACTTTAATAATTCTGATATCGTATTGTGTACTTATCATATGGCAATTATTTGTTTATAGCTATATGATATATATGTGTATGTGTGCATGTATGCGTGTATGTGTGTGTGTGTGTGTGTGTGTGTGTGTGTGTGTGTGTATGTGTGCATGTGCGTGGGTTTGTGCTTATTACGTATCTACCGCACGTGGCTGTATATGCTTTGAAGACTAATATTGTGTCTACCTCACGGACATTTAGACTTTAATCTGAAGAATGTGCAATTTTAAAAGTACGAATACACACAACGGTTTAAGTATAAAATTGATTTATAGATTCGCCATCAATATGTTTGTAAAAATGTTAAACCGTTATCAAATGAGAAAGATATTTACAGTGTAGAAGTTTTACATATTTAATCAATTTGGTATTCTAAGCCTGAAGTCAGTTAATGCAGCTGGCGTTCGTTCATTTCTGCATATTAATATGCATTTGTTATGGAAGAATAATGTTTGTATGAGATATTCGTTTATTTGATTTTGTATAATATCAAGTCATATGAATAATTGAATAATAGTAAAACACATTAGTATCTCTATTTCCTTATCTCTAACCAGTTCAGCTTTTATAAGAATCAAGATTTGAGTGAGTCGCTGAGGTAAAACGTATTACAAGAACAGAAGAGTGACTACCATTGTAGCATGTTCATAAAGCAATGTGATTCGATGCATACTGAATATTTTCTGTTTTAGAAACAGCTGCACATGGAAATTATATTTATTTCCTTTGCCGTTCTCTGGTTATGGCCTGATACATAGATCGCGAGTTCATTTATAGAAACTAAAAATCAAACCACTGGTTTCAATATTATACAATTAACATCACTGCCATTTTGAAATTATAAATCCCGACGCCTCTAAAAGAAGATATGTAGGATATATTGGTGGTAAATAGACTATAAAATTGTCAAATAGAGTTGAATTGCTTTAATCATGCATTATCTTCAAGCAATTTTAACCTTTGGTTCTGAGATACACGTTCTGGGTGTTAAGCTGGTGGTAAGATATCTACATATTCTTCGACATGGTGTGACACGTCACTCAAGCAGACTGGTTCAGCAGACGACGGAAAGGAGTAAAAGATAAAAGTTATTTGGAAATAGATTTCAAAGTCGTTTACAGTTCTAAGATCTTCTTCTTGTGGAGCGTTGTGTAATACTTCAACAGAATTCTGCTTCGTGCGCGCACGCACACACCCGCACCCACATGAGTGTCCGAGCGTCTTTTTGTAGTATATACAGAGAAGGAAATATGATGATGGTTGCTAATGGATCGTTTGATATATATTTACGAAAGGAATCAAATAACTAAATTAAAATATATACATCATGCATATTCAGATAAATGATTTTGTTATTGCTGCTGTTATTTTTCTACAGACTACCGTCTCTGTTGATCGAACAAACGTAGGAACACAACTATCCCAGAAGTGGCCTTCACATCTTTATAACGATATTTAAGTCCCTATTGTCTAATGAGGTTTTTCTAAGGACGTCATGATGATGTTTCAAAGAATTTAATCTACTAATTGTAGTCGTTTATGCATAGATAAAGAGATTTCCTATATTATAATAAGTGTTAATTATTAATCTGATTCAAAAATGTATGTCTCGGGATGTTGAAACCATTACGATGTAGAATTATTATGAAGAATAAGTTTACATATTCTAACTGAATTTAACCAATAGGTTGTGAGCAAATTATTTAACTAAATAATGAATATTATTGTTTGTAAGTTAAATAATTATTGAAACACAACCATTTATTTCGCAGTAAATTCAGATAAGAAAAGGGGAAAAAAACTAGGAAATACTTGCTGGAAGAATAGTAATATAGTTAGAGTCTTGCTAAAACGATTAAAATCAATCAACTGCTAATATAAATATAAAATATCTGATTAGAAAATTAGCCAACTTAATTTAGAAATGATCTTGTGATAATAGATACTGCAACAAGATTTTTACTGTACAAAAAGTCCACTTATATTCTGTATCATTACTAAATAGAAATATTGAGTCAGAACATTGTGTTTAATAACAGTGGTGTCTAATATAGGTGTTAGGCCTCAGGTGTGTTGAACTATATTACTAATAAAGGAGCACTCGGTCGGTTACGACTACGAGAGCCCCCTCGGCTGATCCGATCAACGGAACCGCCTGCTCGGGAAATTAAGATGTAAGTGACTGAGCATTCCACAGACAGGTGTACCCTTATCGTAGTTCTCGGGGAGATTCAGCGTGACACAGAGTGTGACAAAGCTGGCCCTTTGAAATACAGGTACTACTCATTTTTGCCAGCGGAGTGGACTGGAGCAACGTGAGATAAGATGTCTTGCTCAAGGACACAACGCGACGCCGAGAATTGAACTCACGACCTTACGATCGTGAGACGAATGCCCTAACCACTGAGCCACGAGCCTTCACTACGTTACTCATAGAAGATGCGCGTTAAACAAACACTGCAACACGCACGCACGCACGCACGCACGAAGACACACATACACACACACGTGCACAAACACATGCATTTATATATACTCCATAAACATATATGTATATAGAAGTGAAATATATGAATGTCTGTCCGTGTGTTAATTTGCACGCTTACACAGCTATTACAGTATATTATGTATATAATGTCTTTGTTTACAGAGGTGCATCATGTTTGTGTTTTATACCAGTAAAAAGCATCAAACATGAAATATATAACATTAAATATAAAAACGATAACATTATTATAAAGATTGTAATGTTATTTTGGTTACTTGCTCAGCGTCTTCTTGTACACTTTGATACAATGGTAAATAGGGGAACCGATCTGGGTATTTTCTGTTTTGATGGAATGTTCATCTTTAGGTCCCCACACTGGGAACTTTTGTAAACTTTAAATGAAATCAAAGAAAATATTTATCTCTTGAGATAAACAATAAATTAATTAGATTTGCCTAATAAAAAGAAATTTCATCACGTATGTTCATTTCTATCTGCTTAATGTGTGTATTTAAGCATTCATGTATATTTTCGTGATCTATCTATCTTTCTATCTGTTTGTCTGTCTGTCTGTCTATCTATATATCTATCTGTCTCTATATATTTATTCATATATATATATATATACATACATATATATATATATATATAATGTGTGTATCTAAATATGTGTATGCGTGTTTGCGTGTGTGTGGCATTTGTTTTAAAACAAATTTCGATAGTTTCTCAAATTCTGTGAATAGGTCATGGCTTCGTTGTTTTACGTGTACGAATAAAGAGGAAAAAGAGAGGGTAAATGAAACTGTGAAAGTGAGAAATAAAATGAGAGAGAGGGAGAGAGAGAGAGAGAGAGAGAGAGAGAGAGAGAGAGAGAAAGAGAAAGGGAGGGAGAGAGAGAGGGAGAGAGAGAGAGAGAGAGAGATAAAGAAATAGACAGAGAGAAAAAGAGAGCGAGGGGAGATGGACAGTGGAGGTGAGTGAAATTGCTTGAATAAGTCTGATTTTTCAAAATACTGTATTTCGATAGCGTTTATTGTGAAAATTCCTTTGTGTATTTCCTGCTAGAATGTATTGGTACAGCTCAGTTACTACTCCAATGTTATTCCATAAATAACTCAATCTAAGTTTTATGAGGCTAATTTCTTTCTTCTGGCTGTTAAACTTTAAAAGTTTCTCCAATTTGACTAATATGTTGATCGACTAATATCTTACGACGCTTTCTCTTCTCTTCCAATGTGCCGATGCTTCTCTATCAAACGGCGACTTTATTACAAATTCTGCATTACTTAAAACTAGCAGCAGATGTTCAGAGGATGAACAGTGATGTTCACATGACTGCACGTAAAGGAGGCCCAAAGCAAATATCTTAGAGCATTCAATTTTACTGCAAATAATTCTTAATTTTGCGTAAATCTTCTTGATATATATAATAGGAAATATACGTACATGGCTATGTATGTATATAAGGATGTATGTATGTATTATGTACGTGTGTATTTATGTATTATATATGTATGTTTGTATGTATGTATGCATGTATGTACGTATTATGTGTGTATGTCTTATGTATATATATGTATGTATGTATTGTGTATGAACGTGTATATATGTTAGCATGTATGTATGTGCGTATGTAATTGTGTGTGTATGTATATTTGGTTGTATGTGTATACGCTTCAAGGAGATGTCCACAGTTTTGCATCAAGCTAGCTGGAACTTCGCGTAAAGCGACAGAACTTGGCGCAGATGACTGCTGGCCACGTGACGTTTAGATATTCTATATGTCGTGTTTTCGAGGTTGTCCTCTTTTTTTTAAGAAGCTCAGCTTAAAAATATTTAGACTGCAGGGATGAGAGAATTCTGCAGGGATGAGAGAATTCTGCAGGGATGAGAGAATTCTGTGGGAACAAATTTCTCGGTGTAACTAAAATATCTCAATAACTTTTAAAGCAATTCATGTATAATAGAACAAATTGCTGTACATTTATTTTACATCATAGTAAACCCTGAGTACTGGTGCTGTTTACAATATATTTTGCTTCTCCAACTGTGTGAGAAAATACTAAATATGAGGAGTTACAGTAACAGATTATTTGCTTGGTTATTAGTCGCTGAGAGCTTCTCGTATGCAGTTTTTTTTTCAGCAATTCTCTTCATTAAAAACCGTATAGTTTACACTGAAAATAAATCATATCAATAATGATTGGGAGAAATATAGCAGTAGAAAACATGAATAATATAGGGGTAGATATAAAGTTAGAGAAATGTTTACGTTTTTATGCTGTTGTTTAAATCCAGTCAACTCTGATCGAATAAACACACCTTGAAAGATTTCCCAACTCTAATCACTTCACTTTTTTAGACATGTGTAACATATAATATAACATAGCATTCGATGGCTTCAAATTTGAGCAGCAAATTGTGAAATTTATTGAACTCATTAATTAAAACACATTTGGCCGTGTGTACCGTTAAATTATTTCACCAACACAATTAGTAAGACACAATTTGTGAAAAAGCTAAGTCACTGAATTTCCAGTGTATTCACTTTGACGGTCATTCACAAAGCTTGTAAAAATGATACTATTTAACGTGTTTCCTGTATTTAAAACGAAGCAATATGATTTGGCTGTTATATCTAGCAACCCGGACTAACTCATAAACGTTTCCTCCTTGAAACCCACCCCCATTTATGATACGTGGAGCAATTTATGACGATTTCTACTTATAAAATCGAAAGTTACCAAGAATGATTAAAAGTCTGGTGCTTGTCTTAAACTTTTAATTATTTATTTTGTAAATATTAACGTATTTTGGCACAATCTTCTTATGTGGGACCTGGGTTATAAAACGGTCAGCATAATGTTATAAGGACCCAACTGAATATTTTCTTTCCTATATATTTTACTGTTTTGTGTATCATAAGAGTTTTGTTTCCAATGACCTAATTAGCAACAATAGTTCGATGGGTTTTATTTACAGCTAGGATTGTATATATCCTAGTCACAACCTTTGTTTTGTCCATTGTTTACGAATACAGACAGTTCCATTTTCGCATACAATACATTAACCACTACAAAACTAAGATTACATAATTTATCACCTTTCCAAAATACATAACTACGAACTCCTTCATATATATCCATCTCTTTCGGCGATCCCAAATCTTCAATACTTGGTTCAGTAACAAACATCATAGATACGGCATACGAACGACAATAATAAGATTGAACCCGATATATTAGAACTAAAAACCTGAAACGGAAAGGTTGGATGCATCATACTCGGTATGCAATTGACGAAATTATGAGAGGTGAGTTAGAGGTGTAAAAAAAAAATTACCAAGTCTGAAAGTGAAAGAGCAAAAAGAATAATTAATCTGAATTTGATAACTCTCAATTCATTTGTATTGAAATTGAAATGTCTTGCTGCATTAATTGCAAATGCTAAAAAATCTGGCAGCAATTAAATTTAATATTAGTGAAAAATGATTTCTATTGCATATTTTTGCTAATATATCTTCATTTGATTCCGTTTTTTACAAGTATTTTTATCATTATTATTATTGTAGTTGTTATTATTATTATTATTATTATTATTATTATTATTATTATTATTATTATTATTATTATTATTATTATTACTATTATTATTATTATTATTAGTAAATGTAGTATTGTTTTTGTTCTTCTCATTAATAATAATAATATTAATATTAACTACTTTCTGTATCATTAGTATTATTATTAATATTAGGATTATCAATGGTAGTAGTAGTATTTTTGTTATCATAAATTATAATATCAAGTACTCTCAATGCTACTGCTGTTATTATTATTATTATTATTATTATTATTATTATTATTATTATTATTATTATTATTATTATTATTATTATTATTATCATTATTATTATTATTATTATTCATTTCGTTATTATTTCCAATTGTCTTCCATCAGGATCCATTTGTGTGAGAGAGAAGATACCCATCACCAAAACTATGAATTCTTCATTACAAATGTTTTAGTTGCAACATCAATAGAAATGAATTGACATTGCACCTTTTCTTTGTTTTGTGTTTCGTTAGTCTCTGTTTTCTTATTTTATATGTTTATTTATATTGTCTGTGATTTTTTTTTTTTTTTATAAATTCTTGTCTTTAAATTATAATTTGATGGAAGTTGAAATGATAATTAAGAAGCAATATTGCCAACCCTGTCATGTTGTAATTTTTTTCCTGTTTCTTTTATTTATTTCGACCATTTTTAACAAAATATGCTCCAGTGTGGTTGAGGGGACATTAATTGTGAGACGTGACTATGAAAATTTCCATCTGAGCTCATTACTGAATAATTCAAGATTATTTTTTATAAAAAAAATTTCAGTCTCGCTATATTTTATAGTTGTTCGGAAATGCTATTCCTCTGCAACAGAAAACTAAACGAAGTTGAAAACTGTGTTTCACTATGAGAATTCTCAGTTGTAGCATACAGCATCCTGACTAATAAATCTCATTTATTGTTTTAGATAATTATTATTTTCCCTTGGTTATTAATTATTTCCATCTTATTATATTGGTTAGGGTTGTAGTATAATTCGTGTTTATTAAATGAAAATTTTTCATTTAACGTATTATATATGGTTAAAATGATGAACGACCATGTGTAAAATGTCTGCAGAGAAACACGAAGCTCTGTTGTTGAGCCTCTAATCACGTAGTTTATTAGTAAATTTCTCGAACGATTGCTTTAATATGCAGGATTTGTTAAAGACAAATAAATCATGAGTAGTCTTACGATTCCGTTAGCAAAATGTTATCAAACTTGCCTAAGGCAATCAGTTGTTCAATAGAGAGTTGGGTAGTTCAGTGTTTCTATATCATTACTGATATTCAACAATGCTTGAAGTAAAAAATTGTTCTTAATAGTGTAATGAATTTGAATGTATGCAATTGTAATGAGAGGGAGCATTGTGCAAGTGATGACTGATTATCATGATGTTGTCAGTAAAATATCTTTAAAATGAGGTTTCAATGTTTTAGTCTGTTCAACAGTGTTCTGAAGAGACGGGGGAACCCGGAGTTGTTTTCGGAAATACCAGATCTGTTTAAAAGGAAAAACTGAACATTTTGGGAAACGCATAAAATGCTTTATTTCCAACTTAAGAGTAGTTTCTTTCAAAGCACAACCTAAAAGGATCCCGTAATTTTCTCATGAGTTCCCAGCCCTTTCTTTGGAAATAAACTGTTGTACAAAAACTGAGAAGAAAACACAAACTGTAGAACCAATCCAAATATTTCTGAGTATATGACTTTAATATATTCTTCCACTATCCATTATGGTAAACAACCATTGTTATACCTCACTGAATATTACCACGCAATACTCCTAAACAACTGCTCTTTTATTCATAGGTAGTTAATTCCTCCGTCTTCATAAGTATTTGACCATTAGTTTATGATAATCTGATTCTTAAGTCATGAATATTTGCTCCTTTATTCATTGGCTTGTACCCCTTTTCATTAGTAGCTGGCCCTTTATTCATGACTGACTGACTCAATTAGTATCTGGTTGCCTCCCCATGAACATCTTCCGTCGGTAGATAATAACACGTATCTCTATTCTTCTTCATGGATACCCGAACGTCTATTCCTTAAGATCTGATTCTCAGTATATATATCGCTCTTTATTTATGTTGTGTCATACCCCTGTTATTGATGTCATGACACTTGTCACGTGTTGCTAGGGTTCGAAGATGTTCAGAAATTTTATCAATAATGTAAACCTAAAATTTTACCTTTATCCGAATATCGATTCTGTGCCCTAATCTCATATAAACCTTATAACCTCAGACATATATTGATGCCATAATCCTGACATCCTCTCAAATCCACTGTTTTGACCTTCTGTGCTAACAGCAATAAATTATGAAAACCTGCGCATATTTTACAGTATCTGTCGTTCTTAAGACACTGGACAGTTTACCATATTTCTACCATCAATTCACCATCAAGAACCAGATTATCTACATTTCGTAAGTTGAGTAAATAGTTTTGAATTTGAATGCTGCAACATAATTCTCATGTGAAATATATTGCATCTCCGGTATCTAGTGTAAGGCAACTTGTCACACGTCAATATCTACCACAACAACTAACGAAAGGTGAAGTAAGTATTAACATATTTCATTTAGTCTCATTGTAGAGGAAATATTAGAATAGTTTCTCATTTCATAATGCGACGCCTCCGCTTCTGAACTGACGCTCACACAAACACATGCTAAACATAATTTCAACTATAGATCAACATTGCTGATATGGAAGGGACTCGGAAATATGACATGAAATATAGAAGAGACAATGTATGGAGGATTCGGTTTCATTGCTATTGTGACAGAGGAAGTTCCACAGATCTATGCTACAATATCATTGGCAATATCTGCTGGTAGTATAAAGTCAAAATATCTATGTTTATATCTATCTATCTATCTATCTATCTATCTATCTATCTATCTATCTATCTATCTATCTATCTATCTATCTATCTATCTATCTATCGATCTATCTATCTACCCGTCTGTTTGTCTGTCTGTCTGTCTGTCTGTCTGTCTAAATATATATTTTAGGAAAAGATGAAGAAAGGAAAAGAGCAATTCGAAAAGTATGGAAGTGGGGGAGAAAATGGAAGCTCAAGCGCATGAAATTAGGCATTGCTGCTCAACATGTTTGGTCAATGACTGGCTGGAAATATGGTGCTGGCTGAAAAGGTCAAGTTGGCTGAAGTTGACAAATGAAATGAAAATGTTCGTTCTTTGCGAGCGAAGGGGTTAGTTCCATTGTAACTTGTCAATTAAATTATGATACACACCTACTCCATATCCATTGACAAGTATAAATCTCTATAGCAAGCATATGTCTCGATGTCAACCCCTGGATCGTTAGAAAATTGACTCCGGACGTAATTAACGAATAGTTCAGCCTATTCTCGTTCCCACAGCGGGCAGGATACCTGTTGGTATACCTCGCCTTTGTTGGAGAAGCAATTACTGGTGAAGAGCAAACCGGCTTGGCGCAGAAGGATTTTGTTTCCTTCTCCTTTCAATGTGCCCCTGCTTGAAAATACCGACTGCTTCGATGTCACTGATCTCTGACGACCCGCAAAAGTTTATAATCAAAGTACCCTCCTACAGACATAATATTTAAAATGAAGTGTAAAATATAAAGTTAATTCTATGATACTCTATAGAAATTTGAACCGATATAAAACTGTATGTACGCTGTAAAACCATGCAACCACACACATATGTATATATATATCGGTATTCAAAACTACAGAAAGTACACTCTTCTCTTCCAAGTTTACGCACAGATAACACAATATTACAGCACTTTGCCAGCCACAGAATTTTTATACCAATTCTTTCAGATGTAACATTAAAATCAGCAAAGCAGAATTTGCATTAATGATATGGGCTGTTATTGTTGTTGATGTTTTTATTATTAGTATTATCATCACCATCCACATCATCATGATTTTCTTTATGCTGTTGTTGTTATTATTATTATTCCATCATCTAAAAGCAACATTAGAATTTTGTAAATTTGCATGCTTTATTTTTTTCGTAAGTGCAGAGTCAATTTAAAACCATTTAAAACACATATCCGCAAGTACATAAGCCTACAAACACATTTATGTACGCAAATTCAAACTCTAAAGTATAATTATAATGTAAATGTAGTTGTAAACGTACTAAAAGTGCACCGTTTCAGTGTATTGCGGCGGTCCCAGTGTGCAGTCAAGTGAAATAACAGTTGAATAGTGAAATTTTCTTTCCTGAAAGCTTTTGAATAAAGGCATTCTCAAAAATCCAATAATTTGTTATAATTAATATTTTGAAATGTCATTAGACATTTCAAGAATTTATTTTATCTCGTTAACATACTAATAGCATATATTAAAGTAATTTTCAAACATTCTGCAAAATTTATTATGTAAAAAAGGAAGTCATTTTATCTAACGTATTCCAGGAGAAAAGAATTTAACATTTATATTTGTCTTGGTTATTTAGATTTATTTTATAATTGGGAATGTGTGTTCTAGATTTGCTAGCGAATTTGGCATGCTTAAATTATTTCATAGTTCAGTAACTGGAGGTTCTAACGCATTTTTATATAGCGTCTCACAATTGCAATCATTTCAATAATTGTATATATAAGTTCTATTTTCACCTACTACCAATATATCTATATAGTTGTTTTGCCCCCAAATTTTCCTACTTCCCTATCTCTGATCTTATTCATCTATTTTGCTTAACTAGTTGCATTGTTGCACGTTTACTCTCTGCTATTCTATTTACCTTCATGTCTGCGTAATTGTCTTTCTTCATTTCTTTCCTCTTCTCGGTTGCTACCCACATTTTATGAGATGTTGATTTGTGTGTTGCGACACCTAATTTTACGTATTTCATGTCTATGTATGATATTTCTTTGGCTCTCTATTTTTCATTTCGAATTCCCTCATCAGTTCCATTCACAAAATTCAGAAATATTCCACCCGTGACCTTACGGAACATTCCATCTCTGATTGCATCTAAAAGAATTTCTTTTTGTTAAACGTCTATATTCTTTGGTAAAACTCTGTTTCCAATTTCTTCCTTATTACTTATATCTTAGAAAGAAAACGCACCAGCCTTCATACTGTCATGATTTTTCTTAAAAACAGAAATTGATGTCTAAATTTATCTGCATCCGTTTTTACAAACAAAGTATACTCAATACATTCAGAGAAATGTAAAACACAAAAAATAAATCAAAGCCAAATATATTTTAAGCTTTCTAATCATAATGAACATTACTTCTCAGGTTTTCAGATATTCATTTCTTTGCCAAAGTATATTCACGCCCAATATATTTCTTTCAATTTTCTCATGGCACTTAAACATATCACTCTTTTGTTTGTTTGCTGTGAATCTATTGCTGCTTAATCAGTTTTTCCTGTGCCTTCTAGCGCTGAGGCATATTTCCTACATAGCATACACTGCGTTTTCATTGAGACAAAAAGAAAGTGAGCACACGATTTGTGTTATATTTTTTCATAGAGCATCTGTATACTTATAAATGTTCATATGCGAGCTTGTGTGTTCGTTAAAAGACGTATAGCTTTGGGCAACTGAATAGTTATCTACATACATACACATGCACACGTACATATATATATATAGATACACACAAACACACATGTATATGCATACATATGCCTACACAAGATGCTTCCTTTTCATTCCCTTTGATGAATGTAACTTTGGCCAGGTGGAATCACGTTTGGTTCTCTTTATAAATTTGTCTCTGATTCGATTCCAGCTCGCGGATATTCCTACTATAACTGTCACATTCATAAACATAGATAACTGAAAACGAACAAAACAAATCTATGGTTGCTTGGAGGAAATTTTCAGACAAATAGTTATCAATTTCATCCTGCATTCCTTTTGTTCAGAGTTCGATACCACAGCCTGGTTGCCTTTACGAAGGATTCAAGTTGACCCAAACCTTGCAAGTACAAATTAATAGAAAAAAAGTCGTGACAGAGCGAATAATAAACTCTACATGTAATTGAAAGCTTCCTTTTTGCTATACGCAGAATCACGCTAATGTGGCCATAAATGACAAACAACATTGGAATACTGAGCCATTCATACATTAATTTATGTAGTTTTGCTTTGATGAACCTGAACGCTCCTCGTCGAAACTGATGTGAAATGCTTTCATTCTGTTTCTGTACATTCTCAATCCGACTGAAATTGCAAGAGTTGCTACATACATACATACACACATACATACATACATACATACATACATACATACATACATACATACATACATGCATGCATGAATACATACATGTATGCATACATGCATACATCCATACATACATGCATGCATGCATGCATCCATACATACATACATGTATACATCGTATTTCGGCCAGAGTTCTTTCGTCACACTTCTGTGACGTCATCAGTGGTCCTTTGCTTTCTTCTTTCCTTTTCGTGTGTCTATTCATTCACAGGGCTTTGGTCAGCCCGAGGCTATAGTAGAAGATACTGGTCCAAGGTGCCACGCAGTGGGACTCAACCCGGAACCATGTGGTTGGCAAGCAAGCTTCTTACCACACAACCACTCCTGCGTCTTATATATATATATATATTATTTGCAATCTATCTATCTATCTATCTATCTATCTATCTATCTATCTATCTATCTATCTATCTATCTATCTATCTATCTATCTATCTATCTATCTATCTATCTATATGTGTGTGTATGTGTGTGTGCGTTTGCATCTATATATACATAAATATATATATATATGTATACATACATAATACACATATATATGTATATTTGTACGTATGTCTATGTATAAATGTATAAGCGTGTGCGTAAATATTTCTAAACATTTCTAAATATTTCTACACAAAACTTCCGTGTAACTCTTAAAGAGTTTTCATATTACAAGGTTGAAATTGGAACTCACATATTTTCCGTTAAGATATTGTTGCAAATTTGTTAAGATTTGTTGCAGACAAGGAAAACTTTTTCCGCAAATAATCCAATGCACATCTTTAACCTACAATAACCTATAATAAAACTGCTTGCATGTCTTTATGTATATGTGTGTAGGTTTAAGTGTGTAGCTCTTTACGTCCATGTGTGTTTCTGTATGTTTCTCAAACGTTAATTTTCAAGTAATGTTTTTGACGTAATATGCAAAATTTATATATCCGATGTAGTAAGTTATGTCTCATGGAAATTCTGTAAAATAAGATTTTGAGTTTTTTGTTGTTCCAAGACAAAAGAACATCTGCACGGAATAATGTCATTGATATTTCGTGGAGATTATAAGGATCATTTGTAGAAAAAAAACTATAACAGAAGCTAAAATATGAAAATATCAACCAAAATACAACAATCACTTATGAAAGAATGTTGAAGAGGATTCTAAGAGCTGTTGAGATTGTGTTAGTTCGCTTCTAAAAATGAATAGTTTTCATATTTTGACAAAGGGTTTAAGAATACTATTCAGTGGATCTGTAAATATGGAGAGGTATAGAAATTTCCTGTTGAGAAATTAATTCTTTGCTATCGAACATAACTAATTGAATTAAAAGAATTTTATTCTTCGGATGAACAATAACATTTGTATTCTTGCTATGAGAACAGAAAATGGTTTGATTCATAGAATGGAGACGACGTATTTGCTTAGATGGATTAAGCTTAACATTTTTGTAGCTTAAGAAATGAAAATAATCAGGAGAAAAGCACCATCAAATAATGATTTGACGGAAGCTGCTGTGTTGTTGAGATTCTATTCCAAATGGAATAGCAACCAGCATCAAGTTAGTTGATTGGAAGTCAGACTAAAACAATGGAATCTGCTACAAAGCAAGTTAGTTGAACATTTATTGTTCTTTACCAATATTTTATTTTTTCTCTTCCACAATAGAATACTTGAACAGTGTTTTGGCAGGGATATTCACTGCAGATTCTATTGATTTTACTCATAACGTCTTTTTCCCTTCGATATTTTATGGGAGAAAAAAAAAAAAGAAGACGAAGAAGAGAAATCATTAAAAAAAATATTGGAATTTATTTCAAAAATTTAATAATAATAAACAGTAAGATATGAAATAAAGTTTTTTTTAAATATTCTGTGAAAATAAAAATATAATTATTTTGCTGTAATTCCAGCCAAGTATAGATATCTAGGTGATGTGTTCAAGTCACTTAACGCTGCTGCTCTGACTGATAATAAATATTGAAATAGAGACAAAGAACAGGATATAGTGGTTGTCATTCTACCATTTTTCTTCCAAAATGAGGTCCTTTTATCATTACTTTTTCTCTGCTGGACTCTTGGTGAATATATTCATTAAAATAACGAACGCCAGAAATCACAACTTTTTTGTTAGACATCCAGTGACTCCCGTTACAATTGTACTGGATTTGTTTCACATAAACGCAAGTATAGATGTGTGGACAAGAAGCTTACTTTGCATCTAAATGTTTTCGGGTTCAGTCCCATTGTGCAGCACCTTCGGCAAGTGTCTTCTACTGTAGCCCAGAGCCGACTAATAATTTGTGAGTGTTAGCCGAAACAGTGTGGAAGCCCGAGGCATATGTGTGTGTGTCTGTGTGTGTATGTATGAATAAGTGTATGAGCTTGTGTGTGTGTATGTTAGCAACCTGTTGCTGAACAACGGGTACTGCGTAGCTTACGACTCCATAACATAGCGGCTTCTCAAGAGAGATCGACAGAATATTAAGAAGAACTGTATGTATTTATTTACTAAATTTACATAAACATATCTTGAAATACTAAGGAGTAAGTTTATTCAATAAAATTTCCACGGCTTCCAGACATCTTCGAAATCTCCTGCAAAGTTTGGCACAAGACCAGCAATTTCAGGGGATGGAGTAAGTCGATTACATCGACCGCAGTGATTAACCAGAACTTATTTTATCAATCTCAAAGAATGAAAGGCAAATTCAGTCGCGATGGAAATTGAGCTCAGAACGTAAAGACGGACGAAATGCCGCCAAGCATTTTATCCGACGAGCAACGATTCAACCAGCTCCCTGTGTTAGTTTTTCCTACATATTGCAGCACACCAAAAGAAATATGAAACGAATATACCATAAAGATAGCAACATTAATCTCTCTTATATATTGCAGCGCTGCAGCATAGACTTCAGTTTTTTCCTCATCCATTTCATGCTCATTAGATGGTTATTGGTTTACCAATTCCAGTCACAACCATAATGACTAAAGAAAACTAACTAAAACTAAACTATGAGAAAAGAATGAAATAGCTTCAAGCCAATTCCACGCAAGAAATATCTTCCCTATTTTACTCATTGGCAAAATATAATTTTATATTTTCGTTTCCTAATCATTATCACACTTTTACTATTTTATCTCTTTGGCATCTATAATACTATCTCTTTCACACATCTAGAATTTAATCGTCTCACACCTCAAGTTTTATTTCATTACTCGTTGTTTTAAAATCACGATTAACCTTTCGATTCTCAACATATTTCAAGCATTGCCACAACACTTCTGTAAATTCGAACATATGTTTCCCTCTCTCTGTTTGAATATACCTTCTCTCATACTGGGTTTATAAGTAATATTCTTATTAGATTGCCCAATTTAAACTCTTTTTAAATTTAAGTTATACTCTGAGTTTCTAAGTTTAAAATGACCCCTACTAATTTCATATTCCTTTTTATTCAAATTTGTTAAAATGCAATTTTCTGCCTATATCCGAAACTGTTGCAGAACCCCACCCTCGGCTATTGAGTATCAAAAGTAAAGCATCATAAAGCGATGTGAGTGTAAGATTAGGTGCGAGGAATGAGGTAGTTTTGTGAGCCAAAAGGGAGGAGTTGTAGGTTTGTAAAAATGTAAGTCTAACGGGAAACGATGATTCATACGTTAAGAGAATGGTAAAGACTTGTAAATAATTCTTACTTGGCGAGGAGTTATAGACATACACACATACATACACACACATACATACATACATATATACATACATGCACACATACATACATACATACATACATATATACATACATACATACATACATACATACACACACACATACATACATACGTACATACGTACATACATACGTATATATTTTTAAAGAAAACGCAATGAAAGGAGATGGATTGTTTACAATAGTAGGAATGGAAAGTAAGTGAAAGAGAGAGACAGAAAGAGAGAGAGAGGGACGGTGTAGTGTGTGTGTGTGTGTGTGTGTGTGTGCCTGAGAGAGAGAGAGAGAGAGAGAGAGAGAGAGAGAGAGAGAGAGAGAGAGAGAGAGAGAGATGAAGACAGAAACATTATGTGCTGGTATTAAAGAAGATAACTCAAGACGAATAGGAGGGAATCAGTTATTCAGCACTGAAAGGGATAAAGGGAAGGAAAAGGAAGGAAGGAGTGTCGTGTTGAAAGAGAAAGAAATTTAGTGGGAGATGGAGAGAAAGAAATATTGATATTTAGGTTTTGAAAGATAAGGTGTTCAACTGAAAGTCAGAGGAGACAAAGAGTGAAGGATAGAAAAGTAAATAAATGTAGGAAAATGCTGAGCTGTAAAGTTGATGAAAGATAAGAAATAAACGCTACATTGCAATATAATTTGTAAGAATGGGTAAGAAAGAACACGAAAGAGAAATTAATGAGATGCTATTTGGGAATTTCTTTTGCTCAGCCAGAACTGTAGAGAGTAGGGAGCTGGTTGATTTTATCGATGTGGTATTATCAATTCTGTTATTGATTGCTTGAAACCATGGAATCACAGAGATGAAGGAGCGTGTATAGCGTTGTGGGCAACCAAACTAATTGACTGAACTGTAGTTCACCAGATGAAACTCTCAGTAAATCGCGTAACTGGCGAAGGCGCTATTTTCTCAGTAAAAATTTCCTGCAGGTAGTTGAAACACCGAAAACCTGAAAATGTGTATATACAATTAAAAATCACTTATATCTATTCCGAAGGAATTATAATGACTATATATATATATATATATATATATATATATATATATATATATATATATATATATATATATATATATATATATATATATATATATATGTGTGTGTGTGTGTGTGTGTGTGTGTGTGTGTGTGTGTGTGTGTGTGTGTGTGTGTGTGTGTGTGTGTGTGTGTATGCCATTATTCAGTTTATTTTAAGATTTCATGCCGATAGAGAAAGAACCGGTTTCTAACCTTAATCCAAGGTTGTCTTGTCACATAGAAAATGAAAATATGTTTTTTTGCTGGAGTCAACAGGATAGCTGTCGACACGTGTATTGACATTACGCGTTGTCCACGTCACAGGAGTTTTCCTACCATGTCACCACCAAAACAAGATACACAGCTGCAAATACAAAGAGAGGAACTCTAACACATATTGTACACACACACACACACGTACGTACGTACATACGCATGCACATATGCATGTGTATATGTGCGTCTGCTTGTAGGATAGTAGAATGGTACTCTGATGCATTAAGCAATGTAGTAATTCTTCCAGATTATTTTATTTTCTAAACATATTTTATATTACCGATTTGTTTTAATGTATTTGTCTGAGTTAACAGTAGATAATAGCAAAATAAATTATTACTCTTTAGCTGATAAAAACGCTATGTTTTTAATTCAGTGGATACACTACCAGTAATCTTCTTCCAGTATTTAATTATTTTTCTAACTATTTTATTATTACCACAAATTTTTAAAATAAACTTCCGAAAATTCAAAGCAACTTAACATTTCCTTCAATATTTAATTCGATCACCATTTAATCTAGATACGCAAACGGATTTTATATTTGCGTAGTTTGTAGTAAAGTCACATCTGTATGAAATCCAACGTTTTATTTCTCTAACATATATTTATTTCATACGCGATAACAAATTTTATAAAATAGAATTAAAGCTAATATTTTTAGAACTTTAGACTAAGCAGACCAAATTTTCGACGTTAGTGTCAACATTATTCTTGCTCTCTTTCCCTCCCTCACTCTCTCTCTCTCTTTCTTTCCCTGTCTCTTTTTATGTATACATACATACATACACTATACCTATATGTATGTATATATATACATATATATATATATACATATATACATATATATATATATATATATATATATATATATATATATATATATATATATATATATATATATATGTGTGTGTGTGTGTGTGTGTGTGTGTGTATGTATATATATGCAGTACAGACATATACTCAAAAAAGATATATAATCCGAATGCCTATGCAAATACAAAGGAAATCTACAAATGAATAAAAGAGAGTATCTTATGGAAATAAACTTAAAATAAATTCATTGGAGCCAACGTGTGTTAGACTGTTACTAGAGATAAGAATCAGATGCCATATAAAGCGTTTTATACCTGCGTAGCTCTGGACAATCTTTTTTGTTTGTTGGTTGTTCTGACATTTGTGCATTAAGTATAATTACTTCATATCACATAAAGAGAATCCTAGCGTGACTACTCCACTTCAAAATAATGGACATTATCTTTCATCTGCTTGTCAGCGAAAGCTTCGTAGTCATTCTATCCACGGTTAGAATAACAGACTTCACATTTTGTGGAATTCGACTTTGAAGTTCTGTAATATCTAATACAATTTACCTTATGGAACTATAATTGGTGCAAGGGAAAGTTTTCATCAGAGCAACAGTTCGGATGTTAATGTAACGTCTGTTATATAACATATTCAGAGAAATATAATCCTATCAAGCAGTATGCATTGATGAATCTGCTAAGGATATCCCCTATCGTCACCTGGAATGTTCGACACGCCTGGACAAAGACATTTATTGTGATACGATGATTTGGGAAGAGAAATACGCACAGATTTGTGACCACCACTCTCAAATATCAAATTATTCTTCTCTTTACTGCAATGCGATAATTCTAACTTTTATTTATTGGATATCTTCATAATGTCATTACATAAGTACCCACCAATACGGTATAGACAATAACCACTCTATTCTCGGACGAAGCCATGTTTAAAATTATTGCGTATTACAGTAAAGTATTAAAACGCAGACATTACTTATAGAAAATCAAATACGCACCGGAAGAGGGAACAAACAACCAAAAGCACAGGGACGCGGGAAGTTGTGATACAACCCACAGGCAAATACGAATTCCATTTTAATATTAAAAAAATGTTTTCTTATTCATCACGAAACATTTCCGGAGTGTACATAGATTCCATGACAAGTTGAGATTTAATTGTATGAGGAATATATGTAAATGATCGCCAAACCACAACGAAATTATCCCATGGCAACAGCGACAAGGGCAAGAGAAGGGCATTCAGTTGCTGTCTCTTATGCAATGGACCTGTTTGTTGATAGAGAAAAATGTTCTACAATAAGTATGTTATAAGATTCTGTTGTATGCTACAACTGGATCGGCTGCATAGGGTTTACAAATGCACATTAAACATCTATATCTTTTCTTCATAAAATAGAGAACTAACCCAACAGATCTGAGTATCAAATAATAGGGAAATAACTTCACTTAGGGAAGATAGATAGAGTATTAATATACAACGTTCTATCTCATTTCCTTACAGACAAAACTCCACATAATCGATCCTCTGGCCAAGTTTAAAAAAAAGAACAGAAAAAATGGAAAAAAGAGAAGTCCCAACTCATTTTAACTTAGGGAAATATAAAAAATGTCTTTTTAACCAATACCGGAGCAGGTTTCTACAAGGATGCCAGGCAAAGATAATGGATCCGACATAATATTAGCGCTATAACGTGAACAATCACGTCCAGAGACGCCATCCACAACACGATTTACGACATGGCTACTCTAGATCCGAAATAACTATTGATGCCTGCAAAACTAACGGACTTCTTTAAGAAAACTATTAGTTATCTGACCAATCATATTATCAACTACACGGAAAAATGTCTTAATCACTTTTATTATTTCACTTCACGATGAATGCAGTACATTGACGGCAACTAGACGAAACTTTAATATACCAGGAAATAATCAAGTTAACCAGCACAGGTTTACATGAATATACACAAACTCACAGCTACACATATAGACACACACATACACACTCACACACAACAATATAGGTTTATAGGTTTGTGTGTCTCTATGACACCGGTGTAAATTTAAAACTGATATTCATTCATACATATTAATGTAATTAAATCATTCTATTTCTAATAAATCAACAGGGAATTTTGAATACACACTTTCTTCATTATAATTCATTTCTCAACAAACATATATCTATTCATTAATATTTCAGGGTGATTCTCGAACTGTGACATTGTGTGTCAGTAACAACAACGTTTACTTGTCTTGGAGTTTGTTAATTCGCCAAGTTTAAACACCAGACGACGATCATTGAATAGGAGACACAGCAGGGAATACATTGGTAGCATTTTCGTATTTGAATTTCTTTGAAAGAAGGAATTTAATAATGTCTAACATTGAATTAATGTAATTAATTAAAAATAAATTTCCCTCTTCACTCAGGAAATATTTCGAAAAATGTGTCTGAAATTCAGACATATCATTCAGATTTCGCTATAGTGAGATAGATAACAAAACTGCTATGGCCAAAGATGAACTGAAGGCAAAGATAATAGCAGCATTCATCAAATTATACAAGGAGTCTGTCAAAAAGACCAGCCTGGAGATTTCGAAGACGTCTGGAAACCGTGATGGAAGCGAATGGAGATTTTATTGAATAAATTTACTCCTTAGTATTTCAAGATATGTTTATGTAAATTTGGTAAATATATTTGTTAAAATGAGATGTCGGTGTTGTTTTTATTTTTGCGTAATTTATATGACAGTTTATTCACCGCACCCTGTATATATGTGTGTCACTGTGTAGACATTTATGTTGTTAGGAGTTCGGCAAGAACACAACAGAACACATCTCAACTTGATGAAGCCTTTTAGTATAACACGGAAAGTCCTCACTTCACCATATTACCAGCAATAATAATGACTCGGTTCAACAACATAAATTAGACATCACTAATAATACATGGCAGGCGGGACAACAGAAATACAAGCCATTTAAACATTGAACGCTTATAGCACTACTACTACTACTACTACTGCTACTACTACTACTACTACTACTACTACTACTACTACTACTACTACTACTACTACTACTATCACCGGTGTTGCTGCTGCTGCTACTGGCACTCCTGATGCTGCTGCAAGCAGCATGATACATGAAAGTATTATTTTAAAGAGATAGATTAATTTAAGGATGATCCTCACCATCATCAACATCATCGTCATCATCATTACAACATAAACCGCCTCCGCCTCCTCCCCCTCCTCCTCATCATCATTATCAACATCACCATCATCGCCATCATCTTTATCAACGTCATTACTCTCGTTAGTATTAGTGTCAACAGCATCGACAATTCCTCGTTCACCGTCACCATTAACAGATGGCGTCGGCACTATATCTAGCCTTAGAACCGTAGCACCATATCGAGGCTTATTACTCTTCCTTCCATATTGTCGAACTGGAATTTCGCTTGCAGTGTCAAATACATTTTTAACAATCCAATAAAACAAATACATTTGAAATGATTTTAATTATCGCACCCCCCACTCCTATTAAACCTCGTGTTATGATAAATTCTAATCCATTCCAGGAATATACAATACTTGATACAGAATAAAAGAAAACACAATATATTCAAAATGACACGTGTTCAATAACTACGGGATATAAAAGAGGACTTGAAATATTCAAAATAGCAATTGTGAACAACTAATTAGTTCCTACTGTTCATTAAGGTTCCATTCCACCACGAGGAATTCTAGAGGCTGAAAATAAATTTTAATCTTCGACAAATGTTTGTCAGTTCCAAATGCTCGTTTGCAACAAGTAAAAACCATTTAAAATTATGTACAGTTTCCTGAAATTTATGATTTTACGATCTATAATATGCTACAATATTAATTTAACTATTTAACTGCAATGTATATACACACGCAGTAACGTATACATACAGGTGTATATGTACGCACGCACACACACACGCGCGCGTGCTCGCACTCACGCCTACATATTCATACAAGCATACGTATCATGTCTATTTTCCCCTCTCTACAGTAAAGTTCTATTTTCCTTCTCTCTTTCTCTTCTTTCTGTCTCTTACACATTTTCTCATCTCTAGTTACCTTTAACTCTCTGTTCCCATCACTAACTCTTTCTCAAGCTACTGACTTCCACCTTTTCAATCTTCATCCCGTCTGTTTACCTATCTAATTAATCTATCACTGTTTATAATACTCTTCCTCTCTCTCTCTCTCTTCCACCACAACTACTATCTTCTGTAAGGCATTAAATGAGACTACAGAAAAAACAAATCCCAGGAAATAGTAAACCTTGATCTGTGACTTAACATATATATTCCAATAACCAATAAACGCCAGCTGAAAAATGCCGCTACACAGACTCGAACCTAGACCCACAGCATGGCAAGAGGCGTGGTATCGGTTACACCACAAATTTCGCAATTATATATTTTGTATTATAATAGCTTTATAACGTATCTGTTCTTGTTAAAATACCAGTTAGGAAGCCATGCAATGAATATATAAGCATCGTATATGCATACATATTAGTTTCAATTTTGGTGCAAGACCAGCAATTTCAGGGAAGGGTGTAAGTCGATTAACCCCCACCCCACCCCACCCCATACAATATATAATACATGCCTTAATATTGAAGCATGGAAAGAAGAGCTCCCTGTTTCGGATGACGAGCAGCTGCCCCGCAACATTCTCTTGGGTTTCCTCAACGTCTTTAAATATTTTGGGGGTTTTCACTGCGAAGACTGAGCCTTGGTTTTGGGATCATAGCCATAACCCACGATTCGTCACCTGTTATGATTGTTTTCAAAACGCTTTCGTTTTCCTCAATCAAGGAAATCCTGTGTAGTTGAGAAACCGGTGTTCTTTTTGAGACGACCACACCCTACACACTTTACTTCCGAGCACTGCTATAACCAACAGAAATGAACAAGAACGATATAAATTACTGTACATACACGACAGAGTTTAGGGTCAACCTGTGCCTAGTGGCTTGACTCTGTGGGCTTTAGCTCCGTTACCACGGCAACAGTCCCGATACTTTTTGATCAGACCTAGTAAACACGTATGTACATGGTTCATGTGCACTTATTTTCATATAGAAGTATTATATATTATATGCATAATACCTTGCACAACAAAACATTAAAATCTCTATATGTCAATGTATATTGTATACGTTGCTATTTAACTGAGCAGAGTTGTTAGAACAGCATGTCTTGTTTGTAACTACGCACTTGTGTCTTTTATTAGCAGAACATATAGAAACACAGTGAACATTGAAAGAGAGACATTTTTAACAAAGACAAGTAGGATTAGTGAAACATTTATCAAAATAGCAATACGGACGACGATGCAGCTGAAAGAAACACCTACGTGAACATCATAGAGAAGTTGTGGAATATAAGGAATCCTGGAGAAAGGAATGGAAATTCAAAAGAGTTATCTCAGGTAATATCCATATCTATGTAATCCAGATTACGCTACACAGAAGAGCACACATATTGCAGACAGGCAAATCCACTCAAATCATATATATTCCATATACAGTTATATACACATATATTCCATATACAGTTCCAGGTTCTCTAGATTCGATCCAAAGAAATTGAAAAGATTGAGAAATATGAGGACCTCCCCAGAAATGAAGAGATTCGGGAAAACAATATTCCTATGATAATTGGTGTGTTTGGCATAACCATCAAACTGCTACCTAATAGGTTGAAGGATGTTGGAATTGAATCTCCAATTGTCGACCTGCAGAAAATCGCAATCCTGTATTCTACAAGAGCTTTAAGAACAATTCTTGAGATTTGAGGAGTCTTGTTTTCACCAAGCCTAAAGGTAGCGTTCCTGCTAACCGATGTCATATGTAGTAAGCGTTAATGATAATAAATATGGACTCTCCCATCGAAGACAACGTATGAGAGTTCAGCTTTTGCAGAACGACCTGCCACACAAATGATTTGTTTATGGTGATCAAATGTATGTACAGTACATATGCTCAGTCCCTCCATCAAATCACATACGAAATATTTCCCTCATTCCATATTATTCTTAGAACGCCACGTCTGAAGCCTCTACGGTTAATGGATCTTGTAACACACTACACAAATTGATTTTCAGTGCCATCTCTCTTGCCATGGCCAGTCTGGGAAGGTGAGCAAAGATTACAGAAACTTTTCCTCTTTTTGGATCACGGAGTGCCACCGAATATGGACTCGTTTAAGCAAATTATTCGTAAACCAACGATCGATGTGGTGCGAGATGCTTTTGACTTGAAGGTGTTAATTGGGGTTCCATGTTCTATAGTTTATATATCTGGATCATTAACTGACACTTTCTTACACTATTCCAAATGACCAACCATCTGCTACAAAGGATTAATGATCTGTGAAGATAAATTGTAAAACAAAGGTTAATTAGATGTTGAATTAATTAGTCTGTTTCAACTGATAACTTGTCAGTTTACAAATGATAATTAAGACATTTGCTTGGAAGGTAAATAGAGGAGACAAACAATGAAGTCAATTGCCAGCAACTGTAAACTGGCAAATGTGAAAATCAATGAGGCATCATATGTTGACAGTGGTGTGAGAATAAAATGATACATCAGATAAGAGACGTTATACAATGATAGCATTATATGAAAATTAGACAACAGATTTCAACTGCTTTATATGATAATATGCCTAAGAATGCGTGCTGTGTAAGTACTTAGTGATTTATTGTTAGGTATGTGTTATGTGTGTGTTGTCTAGTATTAATAGCTGTTGATTTTATAGAGTATATGTTGTGCTACAGGTTGATGGTGATCCATATTGTATGTGTGTTGTGTGACATGTTATGTTGTTTGGTGGGAAAAATATACTTTGCTTGGCGAGAGTGATATAAGTACATTTTACATATGATATGGGCTGCACATAAGAGAGTTTTTTAGAACATATTTAACGTTGCAAGTGTTTGTATGATTTGAACATATTTGGTCGGAGGGGACGATCCATCATTAATGGTAGTCTTTTCATTTGTGACAAATATTCTACATATTCTTATTTCAAAATCCCTACCGTTTCACTCAGTATTTTGCTGAGACAGAACGATGTATCTGTCAGTGATACAAATTTCGCCGGCGTCCGCTTTGCTAGTCATCCTTTTGGGGCCGCTAAAATGAGTACCTGTCGAGCAGTGGAGGCTTTGTAGTCGACTTGCCCCCTCCCCCCACAAATTGCTGGCCTTTCTCCAGAATTTGAAACTGATATTTGTTTTCCACTTGATCTTTCTTCACTTGACAGATTATTATTCATTCTTTAGTGTTAAATACTGAGATCCTTTGCTTTCTTCGTGTAAGTATATTTCGTTAATTCGTTTTCGTTTGCTTCCGTTTCATTTTTCTCGCACCATAGTCCACGCCGTGTGGGGCTTTTATTTTCATCAGAACCTTTCGTCCTTGCGTGATGGGTATTTTCTTTTATTCCTTTATTTGTTTCAGTCATTTGACTGCGGCCATACTGGAGCACCGCTTTTAGTCGAACAGATCGATCCCAGGACTTATTCTTTGGAAGCCTAGTACTTATTCTATCAGGCTCTTTTGCCGAGCCGCTAAGTTACGGGGACGTAAACGCACCAACATCTGTTGTCAAGCGATGGTTGGGGAACAAGCATAGATATACACAAACACAACACACACACATACGACGGGCTTCTTTCAGTTCCCGTCTACCAAATCCACTCACAAGGCTTTGGTCGGCCCGAGCCTATAGAAAACCCTTGCCCATGGTGCCACGCAGTGGGGCTGAACCCAGAGCTACTTTCCTCACAGCCATATTCTATTTATATCAGCTTCCTAATACTATAGATGGAGTGTATATTCATGCCTATTTCTGACATTAAAGTTTACTTCTAATAGCTTTATAACTGTTCAGCAAAACTTCCGTATCAAACTGTGTTTGTATGGATGCGTCTCATCTAATTCTCTGATTTATGTCTGTTTCTCAGCTTTCGATAATTTGTCTATTCTTATGGCAATTGTGTCGTATCTCGCTAATTTTATTTTCTGTCTAAATCTATAGACACATTTAGTAAGTTTTCCGAACAGGCGTAGTAATGTTTTGTTAATGTTTTCAAGACGTCCATGTAACGAAGATACATAGAAGTTGTCTGTCGTGAACCTCCACAACAATTTGCCATTGTATTAAACAACTATTTTAGTGGCACCAGACCATGGAAAATAAATAAGATATAATATATGGGGTCACCGTAGAAGAGTCCGCTTCCTATGTGTCCAGGATTGGTTTTCCACATCTACTCTTTATCTTGTAGGGCAATAAGAATGATATACCTCCTATTAGGATAAATTTATGTGTAGGAAAGGTATGCTAATCACTTCCGGTCACTGCAAGGTGAGTTTTGCGTCATTATTTTTCATCAACCTCTACAATTGTCACGTAACGTTCTGCACATAGTTGTCATGTGACGTTCTGCACGACCATGCATCCGTTTGCGATATCCTTTCTGTTTCTCTTCTAACAAGTTTTATCCTGCTTTATGAGTACCATCTTGTTTTGGCATACGAACTTGGGTGATGTGTATTTTGCTTGGCAAGCAAGATATAAAACTGTAGTGTTGTGCGTTTGTAGGTTTCTATATTTTTGGTTTGGGGAATGCATGTTCTAGGAGGTCTGCTTGTAGTATAGCTCTTCTCTGCTTTTCAGCATTGCTCGCAACACTTACCCATGGGTATTTAGCATTTATTTCAACAAGAAATGAATGCAAAGTTTTCCAGTTGCTTTATGTTATTAATGCATTAGTGTGGTTCGGTTTCTCTGCAATACTTCTTTCTCTCCTTCTTTTCACCTGTTTTTGGGACCATATTTCCTTCTCAATGTGTCAGAAGTTTCAGTAATGTTGCTATACCCTCTACTGTTTTTTCTTTCAAAGTTCCTCATAGTTACAATTCTTCTTCTTCTTCTTCTTCTTCTTCTTCTTCTTCTTCTTCTTCTTCTTCTTCTTCTTCTTCTTCTTCTTCTTCTCCTCCTCCTCCTCCTCCTCCTCCTCCTCCTCCTCCTCCTTCCCCTCCCCCTCCACCTCATCGCTGCTGCTTCTGCTATTATTAGTCTTCTAAATAAATATGATTCTTAACCTCTCTCTCTTTTCCCATGAATACTTCGCTCACATTATTAGAATCGTACACCTGCAAACTTCTATCTGCACACAAACATAACGTAATCGCTGTTGTTTCATTTTTCATCTGGATATATCAAGGTTTCTCTTGAGCACATATTTACTTATTCATATCCAAAAGCCATAATGATGCAAATGCTCGTTTAATCTCTGCAAGATAAATATTTAGAATATCTCATCTTTAGAGAATTCATGAAACATTTACCAATGCTATCTAAGACTTCCTTACCTAAAACAAGCAAGTAAGGAAACAAAAACTCTCTTCCAAAACAAAGCCAAAAAAGAAAAAAAACAAACAGAAAAAAACAAACAAGATAAGTAAAAACAAAACTGACGGAGAATTCTTTTTAAAATACTGCAAGAAGTAAAGTTAGTATACATTTGATGCAATAAATAGTTTTAAAAAATGCTTTGTGTGAAATTACATGTTAATTGTAGAATAAATATTTCGATATGATCAAATATTTAGTTTTGGTCATATTCAATGAGGGAATCACTCATGCTAATTACAAGTTCCTTGCTTCTGAGAATGTCAAATTAGTCCCTTGGAAACTTCCAGATGCCTTTCACATGTTCTTTTACAAATGTATAGCCATCGCCTGCTTCCCCTGTTTTGTTCTGGTGAAAGGATTAATGGAGTCACGATGTAAAAGGTCCTGGCATTCCCACTTTATGGGGTCAAGTTGGAAAGAGAGTGTGAAGTTACTTAGGGAAATCGTTGTACTTGACACCTGTACTTGGCTGGTACTTTATCTGTCGAACCCGATGTAAAGCAAATAAACCTTGGTGGGATTTTTTATTTCAGACTTCAGTGAAACGACACGATACTACAAAGAAATTTCTGCCGGACACTCCCAATGCTTCTTCTACTTTACCTTTATATTTTATCTCTTACTGGTTTCAGTCACTGGGCTGCAGCCATACTGGAGCACCAGCAGTTAGACACTATCACTTCTTTGTAATGTCTGGTACTTATTCTATGGGTCCCTTTTGGGTGGGAAAATATAAAGTTGGATACTTTATATATATATATATATATATATATATATATATATATATATATATATATATATATATATCAGTGTAAGCACATAAATGTGAAACAAAGTGGAAAAAAGAGTACTCAAATACCAGAGGTAGAGTAATATACTTTTATTTAAAAGCAGCAAAAATATAACAAAAGCTGTTACTCAGAGTTTCACGTTCCCGTTCGTCGGACAGGTTTTGTAAATAGAACAGAAATAACGATATAGTCAAAACTAGTTAAAGGACAGACCTTTAAAAATAGAGTCTTTCTCGGGATTTACACCTGAAGCCTACCCAACAACCGTTTGCGACTGCAAGGCAGTGGAGGCTCAGAATTAAAGAGTATACATCGGCGCGTGTGTTTAGCTTGCTTTCTGCTGTATATATAGACATTGTTTCAACATCCATTGTGAATGATGAAGCGGATTAATTAATATCTGAAATTTCTGTAACAACAATAAAGCTTCTGATCACCTGTTGAATGTTCAATTCACACAAAAGCGCTCACACATACACAAGCACACACACACGCATACATACATACATACATACATACATACATACTCACAAACATATTTACGCTGTACGAAATCATTTTCCACATTTTGCTATAATTCCTTCATAATATTCTCCTAAAAGAAATAAGCAAACATCAAAATATGCAACTAATACGACGATAAATGCAAATATTCGACTCGGACTGGAACGACGAAATGATATTTCTCTGATACATGCGTGTGTATGTGATATTACAAGGTAGCAATAAAATACAACATTATTTAGGTATTTTAAGGACAAACACTATACAGATATAATAATACACCATGAAGAACATAACAAATGTCTTTTCTCTTGTTTTATTGTTTTATTCATTGATCTGCTATGGCACATTTGTAAAAGTATTTGCCAAGATAGTTGAAACTTCTTGAAACTCACTCACACTGCATAATTCTCCCTCGTTTTTACCATTCATTCATATACAAAACGTGTCCCTTCTATCCCCCGCTTCTCCCACATTTCCCCCCTCTCTACGCATATTACCTTACCTTTCAGCATTCAATTGTCTCTATCTCTCTGCTCTCCTCTCTCTCCAACCAAGCGCACACGCACTTACACACACAAACACAGACACACATACTTACATACACACACACACACATCTATTGTGTTTGGCTGTTTTTGTCGTTCTACCTTTCACTTGACTTCTCTGGTAACATAGAAATTGGAATTGAATATAAATATTTTCTTACGATAGCTGCAAAATATTTAGAATAAAACCATTCCTTAAATAAATAAAAGATTTGTAAATATATTCCTGTGGAGGTGTCTACACATGCCTGTGTGCGTGCATGCGTAAAAGCCAGGATGTACATAAATGTCTATGTGTGTGTGTGTGTGTGTGTGATCAACATACATGTAACATGTAAAATATAGAAACACATTGTGTCTTACTAAATTATGTATGCATATATATACATATATATGTATAGATAGGAGATGTACTTGCATAGCAAGTGACCTGACCTGAGATCGTGTGCTGGAACGAAAACAATTGCAGCGTGGAGGGTGTTTATAAGCCATTTAAGAAACACACAAAAACCGTTATATTCACTTCAACATTTAAACTTAATTTTTGTCAAAGCGACGAAAATATTCTGACACAAATTAAATTTGCATGCTTAAAAATGCCCATTGTCCACAATACGAGATATTTCAAACAAAAGATGAAACCAGTCGCATTTTAATTTATATTTTTATCTTCGAATCACCACCAGAAAGTTTGGATTCCAGATTTTACCATTTTAGTGATTCTAAATGATTTAAAACCTGCAACAACTTCCATTTAGCAACAGAAGTGCTAAATACAGCATCAACGATTAAAATTTGTTGAGATCGTGCTCTAGTCACTGATTAAACATGGTTTTATACTCACCACGTGATCCGTACATCGCGAACAGTTGCATTTGGTGAGTTATATATAAATAAATAGACTTTTGCAGTTGTAGCAAAATTTTAAACTATACTTTTTCTATTCCTTTTAATTGTTCCACAAATGTTTGTATTTCCTCAATATCCAATGTAGTTTATTGTACTATTCAGCTGTGCATGAATATGATTTGGAGCTCTCTCTAATTCCTAATATAAAGCTGTGTCTTGATTATTTCTTGTAGGATGTATAACATTTCCATTTGAGCTTGCGTATAATGTCACTCGTAATAAATGCAACATAAGTGAGGCACACGAATCAAATATAACGTTACCAGATTATTCAGCGTTACGAAGTTAAATTTTGGTTTCAACTTATGACAAAAGAGTAGCAACTTCGAGGTGGGTTTAAGTCGATTACATCAAGCCCAGTGCAAAACTGGTACTTATTTTATCGAACCAGAACGGATGAATGGCAAAAGTGACTTCAGCGGAATTTGAAATCAAAACGTAAGAAAGACCGAAATGTCGCTAAGTATTTTTTTTTTGCTCGGCGTGCTAATGAATCTGCCAGCACCCCGCCTTTACGAAGCTAAATATCAAAGCTATATTCAATAAAAAAAGCAAACAAAATTAAGCAAAGAGAAAACTAGAATGAATATACTGAAAGCCACTTGAATATTTTATTGAATAGCAGCTGCACAAGAGATCATATCACTACTTACTTCCAACAATTTCTGGTTGATAATTTAGACGAATAAGGAAACAAAGCCAAATAGATAACTGCTGGTTGAGAAAAATACGACAAACAACTAATGAGAGAGAGAAAGAAAGAAAGAGAGAGAGAGAGAGAGCGAAATGAGGGAGGGGTAGAGATGGGTGGAGAGAGGGAGGGGTTGGTGGAGAGAGAGAGAGAGAGAGTATGTGTGTGTGTTTTATAAATTTTCTTGAATCGAACTTCTCTCACTAATTGCTAAATTCCTTAAACTCTGAGTCTCAGAATTCCATGCTGTTCTATCTTATCAACGAACATTTACTCGTGAAAAATTACTTTTCTTCATAAAAGGTGTTTTATTTTTGTGAATGGTGATAATAAATCGCGCATTATTTTTATTATAAATCGTCGTTTGTGTCAGACATATTAAAAAATCAAACAAACATGCCATAATCGTTCGATGCCAGTTCCATTTCGCTTCCAATTCAGCAAATTGAAGTTGAAAGTGTAAAGCTATTCTCCAAATTGATTCTGTTTAGATCTGCTGATCATTTTTATTTCTTACAATCTCCATTTCTCTCTTATTAGTTTTTTTTTCATTCTTCTTACCACAACCGAATTATTGCGTTGGCTTTCTTTCGAAATTTGCTTGGAATTTCTTCTGATGGGAATCCAATAGTCAAACAATAATCAAGAGAACAAATAATTTCTGAAATTTTCCTCATTTCAAATCCTTTGGGAAATATTTCCAAGATCAAATCTTCACATAATCAGTTATTTTATGAAAGAACTACTTTTGTCTAGATATAAAATGAAAACTGTTTTTCTATTTTCGTTGTTTTTCTCCGTTTGAATATATCTGATTGTCTTATTAAAAGTAAAGGAGAGAAGATAAAAATAAATATTAACAAAAACAGATATTTAATGAAATATAACAAAAATGTGTCTTAACAATGGTTTCATCTGCCAAATTGCAATTGGTAAAATAGAATTTCGAATATTTGCATATTGGAAAATATTTTATCGCAAAATTCTTTGTTTATAAATTACGAAATAGTATGATGCAGCTACATATAAGAAGAATCAATTATTCCTCTCCAACAAGCATGATATACAGACAAATAGTAAAATAAAAACAACCTTCCTTTCAATAGTAGGGCAATTGTGCTTTGTTGGTGATTGAGTAGGAAACAGAATTACGTAAATGAGTAGGTCACTGAATCTCTTTTTGAGAACAACAAATCTTTTAATAATTCCACAACCACCCAACTTTCTTCACTATATTCCTTGTATAATCTGTACAATATTTCGAAAGGAGAATATTATTAATATCAGAAACAAAAACTAGAAACACACCAAACGTCGGGGACAACAAAAAATAAGAAATCGAATACGACTGATTTTTATGCTATTTATGACAAAACTGCAGAGTTCTGAAAGGTACAGTGGTTGTGTCAATAAAAGTGCTTTGTATTTTATATTTCAATGCAGTAAACGTTGATGCAATGACGAATAATGATTGCTCCTTGCATGACCAACGTTGTCTGTTTCTGTGACAAAGCATAAGATTAACGATTTTAGCGAACTTCTATTAGTGATCATTAACCTCAGCTTCGCCCTGTTTATCAAATATCATCTAAATAGTGCTGGTTGTCACACGGCGCTTATAACGGGACAAAATTATCCTCTAGCATCTTATAAGTCATCTATTTAAGATCGTACGCCATATATTGAGGATCATTTGGTAGCTATTTCTTGTAGGTTCAGCTACAAATTATTGATTCGGAAGGCATGTTTACTATTTTATATATAAGAAATACGCTGTTAACTGACATAGTGGAAATCATTCTCCTCAGCATGTCAAGGCGTTGGAATCGTCTCAAAATAATTTTTCTTCTATGTCCGGGGTAGCTTCTCTTATGTTGTACACGATTTGATATCTGATACCTTTGCAAAACGGACTCTTCTAATTATATTTACACTGATTAATGATAATCAGATAAGGTCTTGCTTGAAGCTAGTTACATTCATCAACTTGTCTAAGATTTGAGGAATCACCGACAAAGCACAGAAAAACTAAAACAAAAAGTAAATAAAGAAAACGTGTTTCCTGTCGCACAGCAGATCGGTGTCCTCCCATTACTGTCTTTTTCTTTGTTTCTTTGAACAATTTTTGGTGATGTTAAATCGAAAGAGATTTTTAGATCGTTGCTTAACCCTCCTGTATTTCATGGAAGCAAGAGAATATGGGTGCTTTATCATAACTTGCTTACAGTATTCCATAGTTTATTTCTAGTCACAGATAAGTAGACATCAATATTTAGCTGGTATTTTATCAAAGCGCGCAGGGAACATAAAAGACAAAATTGACATCGGAGGAGTTTGAACCAGGGGCGCAAATAGCATCACATTAACTGCACGACAGACAAATTTCTCTTTGGCTTGATGAGAATTAAATCTAACTGAATTGGTAGATCAGTGGATTCAATAAATTTCGTTATTGCACCCATGGTTCCATCTGCAAAATTCCAGCAGCTGTCCAGAGATGTTCTATAAGGTACTTATGTTGTGCATTTATAAACAATCAATATTGTTACAGACGTGGGTGTTTCGACATGCATGGTAAAGTAGAAAAAAGATATAAAACGTTAATAATGTTTACTTTTATTTTAGCAATAATCTGAAACCTAATCCAGCCGGGAGAAATTTTAACTTAAACTGTAATATACAAGGGAAATGTTATTAAAATATACCTCACTCTCCAGGAAATAGCTTCTCTGAAACAATGAAAAATGAATTTTTATATGGCAGACGGCAGTATCCCAGCAGAGCCCACATCTCAATTTTGATCTATATTGCAGTTGTTTGACTAAAACTCTTGAGATAGGCATGGCCATCATACAACCTCATCATATATTCTCATATAAAGCTAGAACCTCTTTGTTTAAACAAGAAAACAATATTTCGAAAAAATAATACAGTTTCGTTTCAAACCAATTTTATTTCATTCCTTTTTACACGCAGATCACAATGGAATAAGAATCACCACAAGCATCAACACCGATACCAACCTCCTCTCCACACCCATTAACAACAATACGACAGCAACAATAATAATAATGTTTGCATCAAAAGCTAAAGTCTGGCTACATGAACATTTATGTAGTTGTGAAAATATGCTTCCTATGCTCTTTTATGGTTGCACAATATCGACATAAATATAAAGGTCTGTATTTTAGGAAGTGTTAGTTTGACTGCGATAACATATCAGATTAGCAACCTATTCTGTCGATACTTTGAAACAGATTTCCAAACTCTATCACCCGCCCTTTCTATGCTTCTACGCTATCACTTTATCTACAATCAATCTCTTTTTTTTCACTCAAATATACACAAACATATAGAACTATGTAACACCTTCATATATACATTTTAGTGCGAGTATATATATATATATATATATATATATATATATATATATATATATATATATATATATATATACATATATACATACGTGTGTATGTGTATATATATATATATACACACACACACATGAATATACGTAAGTTTATGTATGAGTATTATATATATATATATATATATATATATATATATATATATACATATATATATACACGTGCCTGTGTGTGTGTGCATATAATATAAATATATCGATTTTTATAATATATATTACATATGTTTGCATATATATATATATATATATATATATATATATATATATATACGCTCACATTCATACATATACATTTATCTACGCAAACGCACATGCAGGCATACATAGGCACCCATATAATATCGATTTGTATATTTGGATGACACTATGAGAGTATTTTTTTCTTATTTTCACATATGTTAAGAATAATTGTTTTGCTTTGATGTCAGCTTTTGCAAAGGTAATGCAACCATATTATGATGAATAAAAGACAAACGGTCTCAGGAGTGAAAGAACGGGAAAGCAATGTGTATGGAAGAAAGCCTGGAACATAAATTGAAAATTCGGATAACAATATCGAAATAAGGAACTGGTATTAGAAAACAAACAAGGACACAGTAAAAAATAATGAAATATACTTTAACCAAACAACTCAAATAATACACAAACACACACATGCACACAGACACACACACGCACGCGCGCGCCCACCATTACATCAATTGAAAGGGGACACAAGAGAATTTCTTTACATAACCGATTATATTATTTCACAAGTCACACTTTTTCCTGTGTTTAATAGTCAGTTTAATGAGCTTTATAACAATTTGTAATCAAAATGTTGGAGGGGGGGATTCAACTTTCTTAATTTTGTAAATGTACCACTACTACTACTATTACTACTACTACTACAATTATTATTATTATTATTATTATTATTATTATTATTATTATTATTATTATTATTATTCGGAATTCCTGCTATGCGGTTGGTCTCATACTACATTTATTAGATTTTATCACTTTTAAAGCCCTTCATTTTAATTACATACTTTGCTAGTGAAATTGATTCGATGAAGAAATCAATATACCTGTTAAACATTCATCGATCCGAATTTTATTATTTTGTTTGAAGTATTTTGTCTCTACTCATGTAACAAAATATTCAGCTCTTGAGACCCCGTCTGTGTTATAGTCTCCCCTCTACATATTACCGACTTTTATTTCATAAAATTGCTTTTCTTATTTCAAATGTTTCCTTCGTATGAGATTCTTCCTTGCGCTAAACTTTATGTTACATTTTGGGAGGGCCATTTTGCCAATAAGAAATACACGCACGTGTGTTTGTGTGTGTTTTTCTTATTAATGAAAGAATCTCTGCAACGTGCAAGAATATCTGACTCAACTTGTGATTTCATATTAAAGCTCTAACGAAAAACACATACGAAAACCGAAATAAATGTTATACAAATTATACGTACAAAGCAGACGTGTAAACGCTGGTTTATACTGGTTGATACACCCTAAACACTTTCAAAGAATTGGAATAATTCATTTTCACAGATGTTCAAGTTCCATCGGGTGCATGGTTGACCGTGCTTGTCAAAGGGTTTCATGATGCATATAAGCGATGTGAGGATATTCGATCGTATTTCATTCATGCGAGTATTCCTCTCTGAAATGTTTTATGACAAGCAGAGAATAGTTCGTGTATACCCATTTGGAATAGGTTAGTGGAGCTCACATGATTTTAATCTGTTCTTAAGTACTCGAGCCGTAACGTATTTTGTTCATGGCACACGACCGACGCTTCTCGCTTTTGATTTCGAAGATATGGCCTCTCGCAACATTGCCTGGAGGCAATCATCAGTTGAGCACGGTTATTGACGAAGACTTTGTTTGAATGATATCACAGAAATCTGACGCCCTGTTGCTAGAATGTTTTTATCTCATCAATTTTATAAATGCGAAGACGTCTGGTCGACGGACGTTCTTTATAAGACGGTTTAGTACGCTTTGACGCTTTGTCATAACTAAAAAGTTGACCTTTCTTCATTCGGATATTAACTCGATATCTCGTTTAGAATGTCTGTTTTAAAAATAGTGTTAAGACTTCTTCCACTGAAGAACCTCAAATAATTTTATTTGTTACCATATTTGATTTAGGGTAATCAAATATATTTTAAACTTCATCTTTCTCTTTTAGGAAATTCAAGATGGATATTGGAGTCTTTCTTGAAGATATTAACATTTTCAAATTTTAAAATGCATAAGTCTGTCCATAACAACAATTAAGTAACAAAAATTTGTTATATTAATCTCTAATATGAAGAAACTAACTACACCTTTTTTTAAAAAGCTGTATACTGTAAATCTGAATTAACACAAAAATATCACCACGGGAACATAGCATCTTTTCTAATTATAGCAATCATTAGAAGAATGTTAACTCACCATGTATAGCTCGTTTGCCTAGTGGACATTTATCAGCAACAAACTAAATGAAACGAAGCAGAAGGAATGAATTAGTAGACACTTTCATGTCCTTTAATTCGAACGTACCACAGTAGTCACCATATGCAAATAGATTTTGAGGTTCCCAATGAAATTCGTAGTAATGATATAATAATTGCTCCGAGTTAATAAATTAATCCAGATATTTGCATGTAAGTATATGAATATTTATGCATAAATACACATCCACATATGTGTATATTTATATATATATATATATATATATATATATATATATATATATATATGTACACACACATACACGCACACACATAAATGCAAGAGCACGTGTATAAATGTGTAAATGCGTACATGTGCTACACCATATAACACTCATTTCAAGTTTATTGCATCCCTTCTTAAGCAACATGTAGTATGAATGTATGTTTTTATAGAATCTGTATTTAAAGCCAACAGAATATTGATTTCGAGTTAGAAAATCTAAATAAATAAGTTGGTGTAAGAGCTAAAGAAATTGTTTTCTTAAATTGGAACATTATTTCACAGCTTTATAATGTATAATTTCGTTACTTGCTGCTAAATCTGGCAACATGGCACTATCATTAAGGCAGGGTTAACAAACGTAGACTTTGCTCAACATTAGATCGTTGTAAATCCAGTCCCCAAATTGCAATAAAACAAGGTAAAATAATGTAGTTGAGAGCCAAGAGCGAGTTTTACTGCTGTTTGATGCAAATATTCTAAGAGGTATAAACTATTTTGTCAAAGGTTTTAAGCTTCGGTATGTGACTTCTTATTAGAAATGCTTACTTGACGATCTGCTAATACTCAATGCTTTCCAATGTCACGTGTTGTTAGAGATTTGACAGTTTGAGACAGAGACAGGCTGATGGTGATTTATACTATTTCATATGATTTTTTAAATTATATTTCTGCTGTTTGTTACAGATCGAAATCTGTATTCGAAATAGAATATTTTAAAGAATTATCGTCTTGACACTCTTCATATAAAAAAAGAACGAAAGCAATTACCTATATTCACTACGTCGTATAAACTCTATCGTGAAGATATCTGTAACTGTCTCCTGGTAACAAGCTCCTGGTAAGCGGATATTACAAACGCAATATCCAATCCTTGATATATTCTTTGCCAGGGTATGATGGCCATATCATCCTAAAGGAAGAAATCCATATAATACTTTCAATAATATTTCTCGCATTAAATGCATCGAATTCCAGACTTAGGGTTAACAACAGCCAGAACGACCATTTTATCAAATATATTCCTCATGTGATGCTTACCACTGTTGGTTCCAAGCTCAATGAATTTACCTGGATTCTATCCTGATGCGGTTATATTTTATTAACATTCTAGTTTATTATTTCAGATTGTTTAACGAGTGCAACATTTCCCTCTAATATCAACACGTTAGTGCCGCAATTTAATCCATTCAGCTCTATTTGTAAATCTGGGGTTTCATTTAAAGGGAAAACGCCGTTTATGTTCCTCTAGTATTGATACTTTAGTTTCAGCATAAACACAGCCACTAAATGGTTAATCTGTTTCCTACATTAATTCCATTCGAAGCATATACATTCAGTTCTTGCAAAACAAGTATTTCTATTCGACTAACAGACATTTCTCTTCATAGATATTTAGCTATTACCTATATGAATAATTTTTATTTTACATACACACACACACACACGTATATATATATATATATATATATATATATAATGAAGATCTAATTGAGAAAATCAGAATAAAATAATCAAAGTGATAAGTGTATATGTCCCATGTCGAATGAATTTTAGTCTGATTAAATGCAACAAAGTGCTTGGATAGTTGATAAAAATATAATTGTCGGTGGTTGAAAGCTGATCATCAGCGCGTGTATGAGACATACCTATTGTATAACAGCTTTCAGAGGAAAAGCATTTAACTGCTATCAGTTCTGTCAGTATCTCACTGATCCAGTTGATGTGTCAGTTTATTCACTGGCTGATAATGTGCCATTAATGACAAGGGATTGTTATGAATGGTTATAAAAATTTTAGGAAACATGGGAATATCTTCCTCCTTTACTAACAAATATTTGGTAGCTTTTTTCCATTTAAAATGTTTCTCTTTTTTCAGCATCTTTGCACACAGTGCCATTATTATGTGTTAATCAGAGTAAAGTATAAAGATATGAAAATCAATAAATCCTTATCGATTTCGGCATTTATTCTCTCAAAAGCACGATAATATAATTGATGAAGTAAATGCCATAAAGTTTTGAAAAAGGTGCGAATTAAGCATTAGTCTTATAAAATTTTATGATAAACCATTTTCCAAATTTTCTTGTAATCCACCAGGGAAACACGTTAAGAGATAAGTCAGAATGTAGCTTAAGGAAATATTTAAAATGGATGGGAAGAAGTAATTAATTTGACAGATTAAAATAAACTTTGTAAGATTCTGGATTTAAATTCTATTACATCTATTTTATACAATCTCTAGGAACATGCTCCAGATGGAAACAGGGAAGGGCATCGTGGATATATTAGAGGCAGCAATGTGAGGTTAACTGATATAAATATGCGATAGTTTATCGAATACTTTTTAAAGGGTCTATATTATCATAATGTTTCTAATGACTCATTATTGGTGTCACATATACCAATAACTGGTATATGTGGCATTAATTTAGTTTCGGTTATCAATACCATAATTGAGCGATGCAAGGCTACACCAATAATCAATTCTAAGAGATTGAATTTGCTGCAAGTAAAAGAACCCAACACAGAAGAGATCTAATGCAAATCATTACAAGCAACTAGTTCTTCGTTGAAGACGCCCCAAGGACCATGCGTCCAGTTCTAGATCCGAACCCTTGACTATGTCGCTGATGTGTATTACGGAGTATACGTCACGAAGTGTATAAGAACAAAAACGCGTGACACTGATTTCTTTTCAATGCAGTCAGATTCAGGACTGGTTGCGCACTCTCACCTTTCTTCTTCCTTCTCGTTGTTGATTATATCATACTTCTGGGTTAGAGTCCCTTTATTCTCTGTAAGGTTTGAATAGTAACCTGCGCATCAGCTTAAAACATTTTATATAAAGTACACCACGACGATTATGATAACAAGGAACAGAACTGAATATATTCTTTGGAATTAACCGAATGAAATTAGTGTGGTTAATCAAGCGGAATCTAATATTCACTAATCAGAATGTATTCTTTGTTGAAGAGGAAATTTCCAGAATTTGCGGTTGTACTTTCGAAATAAAAATCATAGTCAACCCTGTGTAGATTTTTTCATGAGACTTATAAAACGTAGGAGGATTGACATTAAATTTTCAGGATGTCGGAAATAAACACAACTTGTGGAAGAGTCTGACACTAATCACAATAAGAATTTAGTCATCGATAAATGTGTTCTATATTAGGTAATTTCAAGCCAACGCTTTTACAGTTTATACCATCCATACTGACACGTCATAGAGTGTCATTCATTCATCATTGACAAAAGAAAATGAAATACCCGTTTATATAAATTCATAGGTTGCAAGTTTCAAAATAAAAACATGAAACTCATATAGGCATCTTTGAAAAGGAGCCAGTTTGAGGACCTGTTGTTATAGATACCATTAGGTAGGTGTGTTCCACAAAGGCCACTAGATAAATCAGAAACAATTGCATCAAAGCTCGTCTTTGGTTATTTATTTAGCATCCAGAGAATCGTTCTTCATATTCTAAAAATTGGGGATTTTATTGAAATACATGATATTATATATAATTGAATAATATTTACGTACATCTTATCACGTAAATGAATATTGTTAGCGTAAATGAGTGCTGTTGAAATGGAGTTTTGGATTAACGTTACCAAAATTACTGGGTATTATTTTCGTTCTCAATGTAACAGCAGAAACACATGGTAGATATATGAATAGTAATTTATCCATCTATTCAAGATTTTCAGAACATTCTGTGTCCGCCCTACTCTCGACGATGGTTGGTTAAGTCAGTGTGTCATTTATAAAAGAATTTTAGTTTATTTTTGGCAGCAAAGTACAACTATAATAATAAAAGTTGTATAACTGTTTAAAGCTGTAAATAACTATATATTGAGATTTAGGGGCCTCTCCTATCACGACAAAGACAGTATAGAGGAACATCTATGTATTGTCATAGACACGATCGATTGCCACTCCCCACCCCGAGCAAAGCTGGATGTAAATACTAGAATAAAAAGATAATTATTATATATTTCCATATGTGTAAATGTTAAAATGTCATAACTCTATTTTTTTCTCTCTCTTCGGTATAAAACCTATATCACTAACACATTTCCATTTACAAACAGGCAAAGGAATTAAGCAGGATCATTAGGCCATATCCGTAGGCCAAATACATGATAACATCGAGGGAATTTATTGAAATACTCCAGAGGATAGAATTGTCTGGCTTGTTACGTTCTTTACGTGTTGAGAACTTATTAGCAAGTATACCCTACATAAATATAATTGTAAACACACTTCCTTAAAAGCATCGCTTTTATACAAAGATGCACTGAAAGAGGTAGCTTCGTTGTTGCATACATAACAAATGACCTATTTTTACTTATTTCTATGTGTGTTTTCCTTCGGAGTTATTAGTTGTACCACTTTGAATAAAACTCTGTTATTTATAACCTAAGTCATTTTGTGAAATTACCTTTCTTAGAAAATTGTTCCATAAACATTAAAATGACATTAGATCTCTAACCAAGAACTACTTCGCTTTCGTGTCACCAGTATATTCATTATCATTACTGCAGACATTTTTTGTAAACTTCAAATTCCATTTTTCTTTGTATCACTTTATGACAGTCGCATTACATTTTGCTACTGGTGCATAGGTTAATATGTTCATTCTACATCAATTAGACGATGTGTGGGATTACCGCACGTCTCCCTGTTTCTATGATCAAAGTATTTCACGTTACTTCGTCAGTACCACTGCCTGACCCCCCGGGCAAGTGTCTTCGTCTATAGCCACAAGTCGACCAAATCCCTGTGAGTAGATTTGGTAGACGGAAGCGGAAAGAAGCTCAATATATATATATATATATATATATATATATATATATATATATATATATATATGTGTAGAAGGTCGGATAAAATACATTGTGAGACTTGATCCAATTCCTATACACCAGGCTCAAATATCGCTAAAGTCAACTTTTCGTTTCTTCTTTTAGTGGCTGAAAAGTCATGCATCTGTCGAGTATTTGTGTCGATATTTCGATCTCTGTCTGTTTTCCTGCCTTTCATTCTGTTTCCCTCTTTCTCACCTCTCTTTTCCTCTTGTTCTGTTCATTCCAGACTCCGTACGTTGCAACGGCGTTCCTGCGATTTCATTAGAAGACGAGGATTACACAATACCACCATTCCTTAACTGGAGCCAAAATATTGATACCTGTTTGCTTCAAATTCAACATTTCTGCCAAAGAACAAACTGCCTATCTCGCTACCAGAAACACAGAAATTGAAAGCTGAGAAACATTCCTTCTCTCTTCAGAAGTAGCAACGTATGCTAAGCTAACGGTGCCGCAAATATTGCATTCAGAAAATTACATAACGATGTAGAGGCAAGAAGACATCCTGCTTAGCACCGACTTAAGATGTGAAATAATCCAGCCTCTGCCCACACCTCACGACCTTGTGCATCTTTAATTATATTCATTGGTAGCGAATTATCTACAGTAATATTATATAACATCACCCCGTCCCTAGCAGAAACTCCCTTTTACAGATCCTCTAATTGTTACGTGTTGAGAGTTTATATTTACTTGTCAGGAATATCATGTTTATCTCTACAATACAAATACGCAGACTTGACTATGTTTACGAAAAATGTGGTTTAAAAAGTGAGTTTAATTGCTTTACTGTAATACTGTAATGAAGTTAACCACTAGAGATGAACATGCGTGTGTGTCTCGTTCTGTGTATATTTCTTTGTGTGTGTGTGTGTATGTATGTATGTATGTATGTATGTATGTATGTGTGAAGATTTAGATGCGTGTTTACACGAATGTAACTATGTATTTGTATAAATTATTGAATAAACAAAAAAATATTAAAGATATGAACAATTTCAATCATGACTCAAGCGTATTTGTCTGATCTTTAGGAAAAACACACCTAAAACAACAAGCCATAAATTTATAATTTAACAATTTTTCTCATCAATCTTCTTTCTAAATAACAATGGTGGGGTTGGCGCAAATATTTGTATTAAATTTCCTTTGATATGCTGTGATCGGTTTACCTGCTATGGATTTCGATTATTTTAATCCTCTCTAGGGGAAATATTTAATAAACTCTAGTTATAATGTAGATGAAATTTGTCTTGCTTACTGACATAGCAGATAATTAAGTTTGATAGAATTAATTAAAGATTGCAAAAGTCGATTAAGATCCATTATAAACGCGGAAATGAAATTCTGTGAAGAAAAGAAATTATGAAAAGCTAAATATTACGAAACGAAGAATATTAATAGACGTATATGTAGAATTTAAAACATGTAACTCATTAATAAACTTACACCATTTCTTAATAAGGGAATTTATATACGCGTCTGTCCGCCCGTCTGTCAGTACTACTCGGCCTCTCTCTGTCTGAATCACTATGTCAATATAGATGCATACGTACACACACACACACATATATAGACATATATATGTGTTTGCGTGTGTGTGTATGTGTGTGCGTATGCATGAGTATTTTTATATACCTATACATACACATACACATATGTTTGCATTTATATATATACATATGTATATACATAGGTGCAGGAGTGGCTGTGTGGTAAGTAGCTTGCTTACCAACTGCGTGGCACCTTCGACAAGTGTCTTTTACTATTGCCTCGGGCCGACCAAACCCTTGTAAGTAGATTTGGCAGACGGAAACTGAAAGAAGCCCGCCGTATATATATATATATATATATATATATATATATATATATATATATATATATATATATATATATATATATATATGTGTGTGTGTGTGTGTGTGTGTGTGTGTGTGTGTGTGTGTGTGTTTGTGTGTCTGTATTTGTCCCCTCAACATCGATTGACAACCGATGCTGGTGTGTTTACGTCCCCGTAACTTAGCAGTTCGGCAGAAGAAAACAACAAGCATAACATACAGCAGCAATCACACACACACTCTCTCTCTCTCTCTCTCTCTCTCTCTCTCTATTTATATATATATATATATATATATATATATATATATATATATATATATATATATATATATATATATATATATATATATATACATATACACACACACACATATTACTTATATATACACCCTGTGCTGATGACACTAGCTGTGCTTCCTCAAACTCATCGTCTTAATTCGCCCAGGAATGGGAGCACATCGAACATCTCTACAGGCTAACGAGCTGCCTCTTTTTTAAGATAGGTAGATTCATAAGATTGTTCAGCGATAAAAGACCGAGCATGAATAGAGTTCGTTTTGTGACAGTATATATTCGTTTTATGGTTTGTAAGTAAAATGATCAAGATAAGATTTTTGACAGTTAACTTATCACTGAAGCCAGTGAAGAAATTCAGGTTGTGAATATTGTTCGTTACTTTATTGGTCGTTATCTGGCTATGTTCATATGTAAAATAAGAGAGGATTTACGGTGCGGCTATACATTCAAATAATCTTCTTGTATACAAGTTATAGGCGATTTATAGAGGAAGAACTCGCTACTAAAGTACTGGCTTCTTTTCTTCATGGAACCTCTGTTTGGCATTTACTCTAATCTGGGCCATTTATATTTTCCTGACTACTTTTGCTTTACCCTTTCACCTTCCCGTGATGTCAGTGTCTCATTCCAAAACATCACATATCTTTTCAAATTGCTCACTATTTTAATATAACATAAATAATGCTGCAGATATAATATTACGTAGTGTTCGGTAGTAACCTACAGCATTGCTCCTGCCTGTGTGTCAAGGATGGTTCTAAGGATCATACTTGCTCTTGTGGTTAGCATTATATATTTCTTTTTCTTTGGGTTTCCTTTCAGTTACCTCGCAGAATTACACACTATTCCAAGCATTTCAATAACGCAATAACTATTTTCTTTTCTAGCTTCCTTAAGGTGAGTTCGTTACAGTTATCTTTGGTCTATCGCTCATATATCTCAGCCATATTTATGATGAAATATTTCATGCTATTCCCTTCATTGCTGCAATAATTCCAAAGTCCAATATCAGTCAGGAATTGCATTGTCTATATTATTACACAACCTCAATATCCCAACGAAAACCCAAGAATGATTCCATCCTTGTGTCTCAGAGGATTCCTTAAGACTTTTCTCTTTGTGAAAATTCCATAACATACGTATGAACACGCTCACAAATAGATATACATATGTAAGTGTGTGTGAGTGTGTGTACGTGTGTGTGCCCGTATGTGCGTCTGTGCGTGTGTGTGTGTGTGTGTTCATATTTATAAAATATGAAAACAAAGCCGGAGTACAAATTATATTTGACTATAATTACATGGTAACACAAGGAACTTTAAGTATTAGATCACAGTTCCGATATCAGATTCGAATTACCAATTTTTCAGCACACATATGTGTATATATGAGTACATATATATGTATATAATGACTGAAACTATTAAAAAAGTGAACGTATAAAAGATAAAAAATGAACTTATAAACATACATATTGAAAAAGTCGAAGGCAACAAGAACTACAGAAAGACATTTATTCGTAACCACTACAATTATTTCAACGGACCGTAGTTCTCCAGGTTCGCAGGTATTTGGGTATTTAACCCTGCATTTACACAGAGTGAAATCTGAAGGTAGACGAGCTTTATACTGCACTTTATTATGTTTTTAACAGAATATAACCTAACTTTAAACACACACACACATAGATATAGATATGTGTATATGTATATATATATATATATATATATATATATATATATATATATATATATATATATATATATATATATATATATATATATATATATATATATGCACATACATATACATATATATATCTATTTGATATATATATGTATGTATATCTTTATATATATATATATATATATATATATATATATATATAAATACATACATATATCTATACACACACATATATACATATATACACATATAAATACACACATGAATATATATATATATATATATATATATATATATATATATATATATATATATAAATATATATATATATAAATATATATACACATACATACATATATTGACAAAATCGAACACGTATACACAAGGTGTGTGTCTTGTCAGTTCGTGGGTCGGCCGCGGTCTTTAGGAGTAACGGAATATATTTTTTATGCACCTGGTGTAAAGAGAGGGGGAGAGAGAGAGTGAAAGGGAGATGGAGAAATAAATACACTGAGATAAATCGGATGTTAGAGGCATGCTGAATCAGACTGACAGATAGACAGAGTGATAGGTGGATAAATTGGTAAATATATGGACGCATAAAGTTTATGGATTTGTGATTCTTGAAACACTATTATATTTTTACATTAGCAGATATGTCTCTGAGAATCACAAAAATAATATCAAAGTGGAGACTGAAGCCGTGTGGGAAGATGAATGGAAGTACTAGTTATTCCATTCATCACTAGTGATACATCCAAACACCATGACGTCGAATAGATGTTTGATTTTTATCATTCTCGGTACATGTTTTCAAATCGCACTGTCCTCAGATTGACACCCAAAGACTGTGAAATATTCACATTGGAGCTTCTGAACGGCGCCCAACTGATCTTACTATACTGTGTAGTCGTTTCTAACGATTCTGTCAATACTCATCTATATGCATATACATAGACACTTCACTTACACATATACACGCACACGCACACACACACACGTATATACATATGTACACAGCCCCATACCTACATGAATAAACAATCATACACAAATATATGCACACACACACATATATTACAGCATGTTAAGTTACGCCAGAAAATTATGCAAATCAGTGTGCCTATAATTTTACTGATATATGTGTGTGTGTATGTATGTGTGTGTGTGTATGTATGGATGCATGCATGTATATGCATGCATATGTGCATCTATTAGCATCCCTCTCACCAACAATTTCCGGTTAGGGAATCAGAATTTATTCTGTATTACTAATGATTCAAAGGGCTGCATGCTTTTCAAAGTATTTCTAAGAGGGCTTCCCATGCCAATATGAGCAATCCGTGGCCACCGGTGTGTCGAAATCGACATATCATCGAGATTCCGTGAAAATATTTGTTGAATAGACTTTGAAAAAGGCTTAATATTCATTGAAGCTAACACATTTGAAAATATGTACTATGTTTTCGCTACATATGGCTAAATCAATTTCTTTGGCATTCCTGACATTTCCATAATCCATACCAAAGTATTCATAGGTTTATGCCGTTTAAAATATGAATCTATCTTGCTTCACCATGGATGACATCTCATCCAACACTACCAACCTACCCATGATTATCTGCTTCAGTGACTATCTCAGGAACTATGCTGCGTTTGCTGTACGAGAATATCTACATTGCCCCCAAACTGTAAATGCCTTTTGAGTTACCAAGCTGTGACAAGGCAGTTAAGGCAGTATATTTCTTTGAATACAATTACAAGGCCATCGAAGCAACAATGGGCATGTAAATAGATTTATTGCAAGTTTCATGCCGATATCCAGCATTCAGCTGAGCACAATTCAACAAACATTGATCACTCTGTTTAGGGAATAAGTTCATTTACGACCGTAATTTGATTGTAGCTATGAATTACACACGAGAAGCTATTTGTCACTTATGTAATAATATTTCAGAGCAGTTCTTAATCTACTGAAATTTATCTTTAGCTGAAAGATAGAGGATGCATCCAAGTGAACATTAGTGAATATATCATTTGACAGACGATCTTGTTTGCTACTCACACATAATATACGCTCACAGACACACACACACACACACACACACACACACACACACACACCCACACACATACACACACCCACCCACACACGCACACACACACACACACACACAGAGAATGCGTGGCATTCGCTTATTACATTTCTGAATCGAAAAGACTCACCAACACAAGCACATAAATAGATACACACAGCGGCACGTATACACTCAAATACAACTATACATTTCTTTACCATTCTGATGTGCATATATGAATATTTAAATACACATATACAGTTACACACACACACACACACACACATACGTACAGATATATATATATTCTACATAAGTGCATATTTATATATATGTATATATATACGTGCATATGTATATATATATATATTCTAAATAAGTGCATATATACTTGCACACGCATGCAATTACTCGCACACACATCACACACATACACACAACACACAAACACACACATTCACACACATATATATATATGTTTAGGTCTGTGGGAATGTACACATCGCATTGTTCTAGGTGTATGTGTATATATATATATATATATATATATATATATATATATATATATATATATGTGTGTGTGTGTGTGTGTGTGTGTGTGTGTGTGTGTGTGTGTGTATGTGCGTGTGCGTATGTGTGTATAAGCGATGTTATAGAACTACGTCACAGAACTTTTTTTCTTCTGAACAAAACATGGAATTTCATTATTTATTTTCAATGGAGTACGAAGCCCGAAATATAGCAATTTCATGGCCACAGACTCAAAAAGAATTCTCAAGTATTTTATCATTTTATGTTTTTCTTCATCAAATTCCTCGGATTAATCTTAAAACCACCCACACTGATGGACAATTCAAATTAGTATCACCGATGTCTTTTTTCTTTGGTTATTTGTCTTGCCATAAACATCTAACCACCCCCACCACTTACGCGCGCGCACACACACACACACGATTTATTTGTTGTTGTTTATATTTTATTATTATAATTATTATTATAGTCGTGGCAGTGGTATTTAGAAGATGTAAAGGTGAAATATCACCACCACGACCATTTTCACCGTCATCCCTCTACTACTACTACTACTACTACTACTACTACTACTACTACTACTACTACTACTACTATTATTATTTGTAAGTTGTAGTTGTTGTGGTTGTGGTGGTATTGTCGGTTGTGTCGGTGGTGTTTTAATTATTGTTAATATTATTGACTTGATAATTGCTTTATCATGTATTCTTCTCTGGTGAATTAAAGGCCTTTCAGACTCATATTTTTAGTAATTCTAATTAGGCATTCTTTACAGCTTTTCCAGCTCAGATATTGTATTGTAGCAGTGAGAGTGTGTGAGATAATGTCAGCCAATACAGGTGTGTGCTACGGTATGTATATATGTATATATACACACACACGCACACACACGGATATGTATGAGTGTGCGTGTGTAGGTCTGTGTGTTCCAGTGCTTTCGTATCTGAATGTTTGTGGCTGCATGTACATGTGTGTGTACAGGTGTGTATATGCTTTTGTATGATATACACTGACAAAAAAAAAAAGAAGAATGAAAGAATATGGATGAGAGAGTTTGTATAGATGTCTGTGAGAGAATATTTGCATCTGAGATAGCAGGCAGACACACAGACAGAATGAAAGTGTGAATGAACGTGAGAAAATGTTTTCGTGGGAGAGTATTTATGCATGAGGCACATAGTGGAAAATATAATGTGATATTAGAGAATGAGGATTGCTCTACTGAGTGTGTGTGTGTGTGTGTGTGTGTGTGTGTGTTTGTGTGTGTGTGTGTGTGTGTGTGTACGAGAGATACATATGCACATGAACGTAATCACACCAACACAATATTAAGCAGACAATGTGTTGTTCAGTAAGATATAATGTAAAGTAGTAATAACCAATTAAACAGGATGAAGAATATCTCTCAGTATGAATAATAAAGTGAATTCAGTGAAAGCCAATGAAGCGTGAATCTGCAGTTAGAATAGATAGAGAGGAATTTCCTTAGATCATAATGAAAATGAGTGTCAAAAGTTCCACTGTCAAATGAAACAATACAATACTTTCCATCAGACAAATGCGAAGCGTAATTACCTTTCTCCTTCTTATTTTCCTATTATTATTATTATTCTATTCTTTCATTCTTTTAGTCGAAGAAATTTAACAATGAAACATGTGAGAATGATGCACTGGCTCATGACGTATTCAGTAAAGTTGGCTCCGCAGCAGCAGGAAAAAGTGTACTTTGATGAGAAGCTGCGTTACCTTACTAAGGTGTTTCATTCGTTTCTCACGAAATCTAGTCCCGACACAAAACAGGGGAATGGAATTTTTTCCTATATATTTATTTAATTAAAATCTGCACTGTGAAGCAAGAATTATATAATGTTTTAGAGAATGTTTTACGGTATCATGCATCGATGTTGATATGAATTATGATATAAAGTCAATTGTTCTTTCTGAATAACACATTTGGCTCAACTACAGTAATTAATCGATTGCAATTAAACCCATATTTAGCACATAGAATGAACTATTCTTTGCTTAGTTATCGTTACTGGCATTAATATTTGCTTTACGAATTTTTACACCTGTAGTCTTGACTTAACTATCACTCATTTTCCTCTTTATGGACAGAACATATACTGTTTTTACCTTGGCAAAAACAGTATATGTGACTGGTCCCATAAACCGTATATATGACTAGGGCCCATAAAAAGCCATCTCTTTAGACGTCTGCTTTTAGACCAATATCAGTATAGAGAACTACGTGGAGGAAAAGTATGGGAATGAGGGATTTGTTATAACATTGAAATGTCAAATGAAACATGAGTGTAGATGAAGAATTTCAATTTATGCTGACTGAAAATCAAACGATCGCATTTAGTCAATGAATAGCTGAAGAAGACATGACTTAGAATATTATAAAGCTTCGTCGGTGGGTCCCTTTCTCATGTCTGTATCAAACCGGTTGGCATGATGCACCACATTCGTATATCCCTTACTTTCAATACACTATTCAAATCATGAATTAGATATAAATGTGTTAGCCTTAAAGCCACGAATGTTAAATTAAAACTCAACTCTTAACAATGCTATGATTTGTTCATTGCAGATTTACAAGTTTTCAGAACATCTAAAACCTATAGAAATTTATATGACCCAAGTAAGTGCCGCTGCTTTGGTTTGTGCCATTTTATGTTTTATCACAAGAGTTCAAATCTGTTGAATTTCTTATACTGTGACTACTATTAGTTTCAGAGAACGTTTTCTATTTGAGATATTAATCTATCTAACAGAGTTAGATTTGCTTTGGCTGCTGTTTTTTTGTTTTTTGTCAGGTTATTGAAATATTTAAAACCTTGTTTGTAATATTTCATTAAGGCGGTGAGATGGCCGAATCGTTAGAACGCCGGACAAAATGCTTAGCGGCATTTGTCCGTCTTAATGTTCTGATTGAAAATTCAGCCTGGGTCGACTTTGCTTTTCATCCTTTCTGGGTCGATAAAATAAGTACCAGTTGAGCACTGGCTTACGGCCCTCTCTCGATGTTGCTGGTTTTGTGTCAAACTTTTAAACCAATATTTCATGTGATGTAATTAAGGGTTGGTCTCGTTATTAATATCATACTTTCGAGTAGGTCTGAAATATCTAAGTAGAGTAGCTTGGAGAGTTTCAGTGACAGGAAGAATAAATTCAATCTGAAATGTTTGTATAACTGGATGTGTATAGTAGAGAATTTAATGTTAAGTTTATTTCGATCTAAGTATGAATATGTGCGTTTTGGTGTTTCCTGTTAGTTGTACACCAAAAATCATATGAGATCCAAGGGGTAATACTCTACCATTAATGCTACATCTAAAACTGTGCAGGATATTTAATTGTGGTTGAGTCCACCTAGTTCTCCTTACATGATATTACATCTATCTATAAGTAGATAATGTGAAATAACAGCAATAATTACAGAAAGCCGTTCTAGTAAACTAAACGAAAATACGATAAAATCTGGGATCGGCGGAGATCATCCTTGCGCTTGGTAGAAAACATCAGTTTAACCAATATATATTGGAATGATCTGTTTTTAAGGAGTATTAGTGAAATCAACGGACGTATTTCACTCTTATGAGACCTGCTTAGTTAAATTCCAGTCAATTGGAATGTAATAATACAGGGACTGTAATAATATATATTGTGAAGTTGAGGGAGAATGCCACAGACAACTATTATGCATAATACAAACAAATATATGACATGACTGTATCATTTATGACACAGTGTATCGAAATACTGATCAAATGAGATTATCGAAACAGATACTGGACACAAAAACATTATTTCCTGAGAATTTATTCATTTGTTTGCTGCGCGGATTTCTACTGTTTCCCCCACTATTTTGCAGAAGGCAAATTGCAACTATTAGTTGTTCAAGGGTCTCCCTATTACTTGTTGCTACGAAAAACGGAGACACCAGTTTGTACTGCTGAATCTTGCTAGTAGACATACGGCTAGTTATATCGCACAAACTATAACTAACTAATTGCTCACCGAATAAAACTTCTGAATTCATCAAAATTAAATATATGAAATGTCTGAGATTAAAACTCGAAAACAAAATAATTCTGATCCTCTGAGACAATAGAATTGTGTAATGTTTAATAAGAAAATATTTTCTAAATGTCTGCAGATATTTTTAAAAAAATAGTAACGTTTTCTATAAAAATATTTTCAACTTCATCTGACCAAGAAGTGTAAATTATTTTTTATTTAATTGAAAGATTTCTTTTTAGAAACATCAAATTTAAAGAAACAATTTTTTTCCTTATATGTTTTTCATATTATTTTGTTCAGACAGCGACACTTTATTACAAGGAAATTATTTAATCGAATTTTCTTTATAAAAAGAGACTAAAGTTGAATGTGAACTTTCATACTTACTATTTAATGTTTGTTCAGAGATTAGATTGGATGTGTAGATTAACACTTTGTGAAAATAAACATACAGACAAAATTAGGTGGGAGAATGTTAAAGAAATAATTTGATTTTTTCTTAAAAAAAAGAAAACTGTCAACATCACAATTTAAATATATTAGGTACAAATGAAGTTTATCTCTTTTAAATAGTAAATCACTCAGGCAAAATATTATTTCCATCAGAAAGTAATAAATATCTAGATGAAAGTTTTTTTGAAGAATTTTATTTAAATGGATACACATACAAACACAGGAAATGTCTTGCACACATTCCACACATTCGTCTAATATAACAACATTTATATATATATATATATATATATATATATATATATATATATATATATATATATATATATATATATATCTATATGTATGTATGTATGTATGTATGTATGTATATGTATATATGTATATGTATATATATATATGTATATATATATATATATATATATATATATATATATATATATATATATATATATATATATATATATATATATATATATATACATATATACATATATATAAATATATATATATGTATAAAAAACACATATGAATATATATAAATATACATATACATACACACACACACACACACATATATATGTATCCACGTCCATACACATATGAAAGTATATTAAATATCATATAGAATAAATACTTGATTTACTGAAATCATCTCTATTTACTCTAACATATAATTTGTTCGCAATTGTGACCATCACCTGGGAAATAATGTGTAGACTTAGGATCTCTCCGAGAACCGAAATATCATAAATGAAACGAATGATTGTCTAGAGGGAAGAGGAAAGCTTTCGACACGTGTTTCAACGTCAACAAACGTCATCAGGACAGTGTTTTCCCGACCTTGTTTTCAGTAGACAGAAATACGCTGACGAAATAGATATGGCACGAAATTAAATTAACTTATAACTCTTGCACATACATACACATATACATACGCACACACATGCATATACCTAAATATGGGTGTGTGTCTGTGCATGCTTATAGACATATGCATGCATGTATATTAACAACACATGCATACATATATAAATTCTGTTGGTCGCCATGTACATTGAATCTGTTCTTGCATGTGAAATATGTTAGCTGCGCCATCACTGTTGCCACCTTCTCAATGAGGACAAACTTATCGATACAATTCCTCACCTTTTATCCTGTTCCTTCATTTATTTTCGTCTGCTATCAAAGTTTTTTTTCATTCTGTATATTATCATAGGTTTTCTCGTTTTATTTTTCGGTAAATCACACTAAATATTACTGCAAATGCAGACAGTTTTCCTACGCATAATATTTGATAGCATTTAACGCAAACCGTTTTCTGTTCCTTTGAATCTGATAGACACCACAGTGCATCTATTGTCTACTGCGCTAATCGTAATGATAAACCTGTTGTAGTTAGTGAGCTTCGTGAAAATAAATAAGAGCCTAGAATATCTGGAGAAGCCATGTCGTGAAAAAAAATTGCGACCAATAAAATCGTAGAAGTCTCATGTTAATAATGTGAAAAAAAAGCAACAACAATCCTCTACTACTACTACTACTACTACTACTACTACTACTACTACTACTACTACTACTACTACTACTAATAATAATAATAATAATATAATGATAATAGCATGAGCACTCAGAGAGTGCAAACCTCCACCAATGTGTATGTAAGCATATAAAATAGAGCCGCAGTGAGAGGTGAAGGAAGAGGAGATAAATGGCAAAGAGAGAATCGTATGAATGAGAAAGGAAGGAGTGATAAATAAATAATAAAGGAAGGAGTGAAAAAGCCGATAAACAGCGTTTGATGAGTGAGTATGTGTGTGTATGTTTGTGCGTGTGCAAAAGAATTATGTGAAACTGTACTTATACATGTAAAGTAAAGAAAATAAAAATCCAGAATCCTTGACCGGTACCGGATCGATTCCAAAATCTAATCCGTCCGTGCCAGTCACGAGGCCAAACAACCCTGAAAGTTTCATCCGAATCCATCCAGCGGTTCTTGGGATATCCTATCCACAGACAAACAAACAAACAAACACACACGACGGAAAACAATACCTTCGCCTTTGCGTAGGTGGAGGTAATGATAATAATAATAATAATAATAATTATAATAATAATAATAATAATAATAATAATAATAATAATAATAATAATAATAATAATAAGAAGAAGAAGAAGAAGAAGAAGAAGAAGAAGAAAATGAATAAGACGAAGAAAGAGGAAGAGGATACTGAGGCGAGTAAGTATAAGAAAAATAAGACGGTGATAAGTAAAAGAAGAAAAAGAAACTGATGATGATAATGTTGATGATTGTTGTCATAATGATTATTAGGATTTTCATAAAAAAGTAGGGGTTTGATGACGACGATGTTAATAATTGTGGTTCTGATGGAATGGTGGATCACACCATCAATGGCGGTTATATCTATAATATCGTTGCGACTTTGAGTTGAAGAAATAATATTGTTAACAATAATGAAAATCATAATGGTGATAGTGATGGTGATAGTGATGATGAAACTGAAGACCATTATGATTTATTTCAAACAAAATTTAAACCTCAGTGGAAAGAGTAGGCTTTACTTTCGTCCTCAACTTGAAATTCTATTCTATAATGTATTTTTCTTTTAAATTTCGACAAAACATTGATACTCATACTAACATAAATGATTGAAGATATGGACACATCTGTGACAGAGAAACAGATTAAATAACGTCTGTTTGCTAAAGAAGGACAGTAAAACTCTATCGCCTTAAATAATCACCATTAATCAAACAAGATTCGCCTGATTGGTAAGAGAAGAGAGAGTTTGTGTAACTCTACGACAATCTCTTGCCAAAACAGGAATATCTAAACAGATATATTACATCAGCCAAAATTACTCAATCAGTTCGTTCCACACAACGTTAATATTACGAATTAGCTGATGATTAAATGACATGTCATTTTAAATCCTGAAATAATAAATTAGATAACGGCGCTAAGAAATTTCACCCCCCACTCTCTCTCTGAGTCTTTCTCCCCTTCTCGCCTGTCTAATTCTAGCTTATCCCACCCCCGCCTGTAGAAATTTTAATTAACAGCTTAATACTGAATATTTCCCTGTCTTTCTAAATAACGATCATACATATTTCTCTATCTTTCTATTTTGTGATATTTCTCGATAAATATGGAAGTTGATAAATATATATTCTGAAATAGAAATTAGTATTTACGCACAAATACGCATTTGTATACTTTGAAATACGAATATGTATGTATGTATACACACACACACACACACACACACACACACACACACACACACACACACACACACACACACACACACACACACACACATATATGTATATGAGTGTATATATATATATATATATATATATATATATATATATACTGGTATATATCAGGTCATCCTATAAGTTCTGTCCAAATTTTGAATAAAGAAAACAAGTGATCAAGTGTTATATTTAATTGAAATTTAATCATCAATGTACTTTCTTTCATTATCTACGACATCCATCCGTCTATTTACAAGCTTTTTAATCCTATCAATATAAAACTCTTTTGGTTTCAAAGTGAAGAACTCTGAAATGTTAGTTTCGACCTCCTCCTGGCTTGCGAAAATTATGTCCCTCAAATGATTCTGTAAACTACGAAACAAATGGTAGTCTGAAGGAGCAAGGTCGGGAGAATAAGGTGGATGAGGAATATTTTCCAACCAAGCTTCTGTGATGTGATCTTTGCAGTGTGGGGTCACGCATTGTCCTGATGAAACATCACTCCTTTTCGATTCCTTAAAGCGTGTCTTTTTTTCTTCAAACTTTCTGGGAGACCCGTAACCAGCAGAAATGAGGAAAACATCGCATATGTGCGTGCAGGTTTTATAGGAAATCGACAAATCACCATCCATGAGTTATCAGAGGATGTGTATATTAATTACGGTTCAGTCTATTATCACTGAAGGTTTGGGCATGAAGCGCGTGTCTGCCAAGTGTGTGCTAAAACTGCTTTCAGCAGACCCAAAAGACGGCACTCGGGTTTTCGCCGCACAAGTTCTTGATTCTATCGAGAACGATGAAAATCTTTTGAAAATTGGCTTAGGGCCCTGGGAAGTTATTGCCCAGCTTTTGGCAAGAATTGATGCAGATTCCCTGCTCAACTTTCTCTGTCATGGTCTATGAGACGATCACACGCTACACACCTTCCTTCGAAGCACTGCTGTAAACAGCGGAAGTGAGCAAGAACGTTAAAAGTTAGTGCACATGCGCAGCTGACTTCAAGGTCAATCGGTGTCATGCGGCTTTACTCTGTGCTTTAGCTTCGTTAGTATGGCAACAGTCCGGATACTTATTGATCAGAACACTTATGTATGGAGGTATGTGTATGGATGAAGGCTTTCGTGCGAATGTGTATTATGTTGACTGTATGCATTGTTTGCTACAAATGTGTAATAGTGATACAACAGCTGTATATTGAGCGTATGTGTTAATTTCAGTGTAATCGGAGGCCCTTCGCTCCAATGGTACGATTGGTTCCACTGTAAGATGTGAAAACATTGCAGGTTGCGTAGAGATCAGCATTTGTTTCAATTGTCGACAATACATGACTAATATTTTATCTTATCATCATTGGAAATGTTACAGACAAAGTCGACATTAGCAGGGTTTGAAATCATAATAGAACATAAAATACCACGAGGTATTTTGCACGATACTCTGTTGATTCGGCCATAGCATTACTCTCTCGATTCACTTCGTAAAATATAAAAATACAGTTGAAATATTTATAAAAATGAAGTCATTGAGGAAGAGGAAGAAAGGAATTGCAGACGTAGAGTTACATATTAGTAGTAAAGTGACAAAGAGAGAGCAAGTGAGGGAGAGAGAGAGAGAGAGAGAGAGAGACAGGGACAGAGATGAAAGGAAGAGGATGAATGTGTATGTAGACATGGCGGGGAAATGATGGAATGAAATGAAGAGAATAAAATAAAGCTGTGTTTATGGCAAGAAATGACAACAATGTAGAAAGTAAATAAAGAAAAGGAAAATAGTTTATTGAATCAAAAGTGGAGAAAGTGTAAGAGAAGCGACTAAAATAAGTGGATTGAGAAGAAACAGAGTTTGCTAGTTACAAACAGAAGACTTGTAGAGTAGAAAAGTAAAAAGAACAGGAAGAAGGATGTGAGAGACAAAAAATATACAACAATTCCATTGAAAAAGTTATGAAATAAATAAATTGAACAAAGTTTTGATGTATTTTGATGTATTTTGTGCTTAAATTTATTTCTACAAACATCGAATTTACTTTTCAAGTATTTTTTCTTTCAATCTATGTTGTGCACCTTTTCGTTTCAAGTCTTTGTTGTTTCTATAAATTGAAGGCTTCAGAACAGGATGTAGTTCACATGTGGCGGATGTGAGTGGCTGAAACAGTGAAGAAGAAAATAGTCTTCCGTTTGTACACAATCGCAAACAACATGGAAGGTAGAGCTTGCAGAGAGTGAGACAGAGATAAAGAGAGAGAAAGAGAAAGAAACGGAGAGACAGAGGAAGACAGAGTCATAGACAAAGAGGGAGAGGGAGAATATTTTCACGGCGTCTTCTCTTTTTGCTTCGTCTTGCTTTGTTGTCAATGTTTACTGATATTGATACAGCATTCCTTTATTGTATTTTTCATCGACATCACTACCGTCTTAGGTATTATTATTATTATTATTATTATTATTATTATTATTATTATTATTATTATTATTATTATTATTATTATTATTATTATTATTATTATTGTAATTATTATTGTTAAGGCGGCGAGCTGGCAGAATCGTTAGCACACTGCGTGAAATGCTTAGCGGTATTTCATCTGCCGCTACGTTCTGAGTTCAAATTCAACCGAGATCGACTTTGCCTAAACCTCCGAAAAACCTAAATAACTGTTTTTATGCGCTTCTACTTAACATTGGTAGGTTGACGTAACGTGAATACCGCACCTTCCCTCTATAACCCTCTCTCCATTTGTGGAGATACCCTGCAAATATAGAATGAGATACACACACACACACACACACACACACATATATATATATATATATATATATATATACTTACAAACATATATACGTTTCTACTAGGTCGGTTACCTGAGCGGAATCACACACGCACACACATACGCAAACACATACACACATACAAACGCAAACACACACATGTATGTGCATACATTTACATACACGCACATACATGCATACACGTATATGTCTAAATAACAAGTGCATATGCATACGTGTATGTGTCTGCATTTGTGTATATATATGTATTCATGCTTCCATGTATCTATCTATCTATATATGTATATGTATGTGTGTATATATGTAAGTAAGTGCATTTCAACATCGAAGCCTCCTGTACTCGTTAGTTTTTTTTTGTGAAAGTAAAATTTTTACTCATCAGATTAATCGGAACGATTATATATTATAAATTTACACGGTTTCTCTCCACCGTAATCATACGCTTTCTCAAACGCTTCTTTCGATAAAGTCGAATTATTAATCGCACACACACGCACCCACACACACACATACCGACTCTCAAACACACTCACAGCAACACATACTTAAGCAGGTTTCATACACATACAGATATTTCTTCTTCATATTTATTTTTACATTCTGTTCCTTATCTTGACCTTGCGGCCAATTTCGTTGACAACCAATACTGTATTGGCTGTCAATACCTGAGGGATCTCAATAATTTCAGCCCTGAGGTCAATGAAATATTGGTTTATTTATATTGTATTATACTTGTATTGAACGTTTCATGACCCGCCAGGACAAAGTGCTACGGGATGTGTGTTGATATTGAGTATAAGCTGTCATTTATTGGGTTTCTGCAAACATTAAAAACTGAAGTGATAGAAAAGAGGATAATCTGTCCATGAAACCGAAACCAAAAATCTGTATTATATCATATAACACATTATAGAGCAATATTTTTAGTGTATTTGGTAAAAGCTACTGCCTCGCCACAACTGGTTCGCGAAACAGCTACGGTAAGGGATACGTACATACATACATATATATATATATATATATATATATATATATATATATATATATAGATACATACATACATACTAACATATATGTATATATATATATATATGTGTGTGTGTGTGTGTGTGTGTGTGTGTGTGTGTGTGTGTGTGTGTGTAGATATGCATATATACATATAACAAGCAAACTAGCTAGTCAAGAAAATCTGTATAAGAGATGACAGAAGTATTTATATTGAAGCGTATTGTTTATGGGAAATACTGAGAAAAGTTGCAAATGCGTCAGTCAATATGTGTGTGTATGTGTGTGTTTGAAATTAAAACAAGATTAAGTTTTTAACATAACTAAGAATAATTTTATTCTGTGTTTATACGTATGAAAAATATTAAAAAAAAACATATTAGCATCGCTTTTCACAAAATAAATTCTTTCGTACCATAGTTCAACTGAAAAGTTATATTGGTGGACATATTTTTAAGTTGAGTTTCACATATATCAGATAAGTAAACATATTGTCACGGTGGTGCACCAGCATGACCGCAGCCACTTGGCTGAAACACATAAATAAATAAAAAAATATACGTGCACGTGTGGGTGTGTGGTAAGAAGTATGCTTCCCAAGAACATGGTTCCAAGTTCGGTTCCACTGTGTAGCAACTTGGAGAAGTGTTTTCTCCTATAGCCTCAGGCTATCCAATAATACAACTACTGTCACAACAAACGTAGCGCCGAAAATCCATAATGTAACTGGATATACATGATCGAGATTTAGGCTATGCTGAAAGATTTTCAGTGAAGTGTAGATTCTACAGCATACAAGAGTTTACAATATAGCCTCAAATATCTCTGCAGCAAATCCTTGAAAAGATTCTAAGAAGAACGACAACAACTGTGGCAATAACATTGTATATTTAATACAAATAAGTTTTCGAAAGTCTGTTTCCATTAGTTGAGCTGCCAGCACATTTTACAGAAGGAATTCTCACAGAATTTCAAGAAAACAACATAAGATATATACTTAATATGAACAGGATATTATATTTTAAGGTCTATCTATAGAAATAAGGGACCAATTACTCTTGAGTGATAATATTTTCGTATATAGGGAGATAATCAAATATAAATGACCCAAAACATGACAACTGGAAACAATTTCTCTATCTTAGAATCTCGATTCTTTAAAGATATGTTTATTTCCAGCATTGAAGAGTAACACAAAATGATGGAATTATTTTCCGAAATGATTTCTTAAAAGGATATTCTTTGATAATTTTGTTGTCATTTGCTTGACTATAAATTTCTTGAATGTTCCTTTTACTTTTGTTTATTCTGTACACACACACAGAGCAGCACATTCATATACATATATACATACACATATGAATGAATACATAGTATGTATGTATATATGTATATATATATATATATATATATATATATATATATATATATATATATATATATAAATATATACATATATATCATGCATATATATCATATATATATATATATGTACAAGCAATATGAATATACATACACATGTATGACTATATGCTTATATCTATGCATATATATATGTGTGCGTGTATGAGTGAGTGTGTGTGTGTGTTTGTGCATATATGTATGGGTGTATAATGACTGTGAATGCCAGATTAGAATGCAATATTTTCCTAGAGATGAAGAGGGTAACCTTATATATATTATTCTAACACAAAATATCCATTAAAGCAAACAAACTGATTTTTTTCTTCAATTTCACATTTTTATACATTATTTCATAACATTGTTGTTGTGTTTGCTTCTGTTTTGTTTTCAGTTTCTTTTTGTGATAGGTGAAAATGTCAGCGTTTTCTTGCTGCTCTTGTTTCGGTCTGTACTATCATTTGTGTGGTGTTGCTTATACTGTACTTTTTTTTGTTTTGTTTTTGCTGTCAATCAATATGATCATGACAGTGATATGTTTCTTATTTTCAGAGTAAAGAATCTCCGAGATATTCAAGACAATGGATCTCTCCCTATCTCGGCCGTTGTATTTATCAATGAAATATAGCTTAAAGGGTGGAAATAACAAATAACAATTCACGCAAGAGGTACAGAGAAAACCGAACACGTTGTCTTTGAATGTAACGATGGAATGTTTTACAATTTATAAACTGCTATAAGTAACGTATTTTATAATTTTTCTATTTTATCAGAACTGACAAAATTAATACTTCTATGTTGAAAATAAAGTTAAAATATTCATATAGGCGAATGAGAAGGAATAATATTTCAAATAGCAAATGGTTGTAGAAAACGTAT